>NC_090436.1:661994377-662283647 GCF_031143425.1 Pleurodeles waltl | reverse complement strand
GTCTCTTAGGGTAGTTGTATTGAAAACAGATGCTTAAGACACTGAAGGGAAGGGACATGTAGACAAGTGTCCCCCCCCATTGTGTGGGTACTTTCTTGTGCGATACCCTCTTCTTCATTCACTCACCACAAAGGAGCAGCCACAAAATGACAATTGCTGTGAAGGTAGTACTGAAAGGGGCTTTATAAGGTAGAGAACCAGAAGGAAGGCGAGCTTCAAGTGGCACTTGGAGGAATGGCCATCTGAGCACAGGTGGGCTACTAAGAAAGAAGGGGAAAAGTGGGTGAACAGGAAGCAGAGATGCCCGCTATGACAGCTGAGAGCATTCAAATTTGGTGAATAAGGCGGGTGGTTTGGGGAAGTAGATGAATGAGTCAGGGAGACGGCGCATGCGGCAATTGGTTGGATGTGGCATAGAGAATAATCATGGCATGCAAACTAGGCAGTAGTCCCTGAATTGGCAGCGTCTGCAGAGAGTTTGGGGTGCTCGACAAGTGATTTGTCCTCCTTGGATTGGGTATATAATCCACAGAGGGAAGGTGTCATCTTATAGTGAGGCAGATCGTGTATATCAGATTTAAAGAAGGGTAGTTTGAGTGTGCGGAGAGGGGCTGCACGGAGTGGTAAGTGGATGGGGTGCTGAGCAATGTGCATCCAACTGGTCACTGGAGGCTGGGCAGTGGCAAAGCACCTGGGTTACTGGGAGAATTACAAAAGGAGAGCCAAAAGGAAGGGTGTTTATGGTCATTCAGATACTAGGACGGAACATTTGAGTGGCAATGAGATGGGGGTATTGAGAAGTCACAAATGGTGTCCCAGGGGTAGAGGTATGGGGATCAGATATTCCTGCTAGGGTGTAATGTGCCACCCTGCCCCTTTTTTTTGTGCAGCCTGGTTCCCTCTCTAGTTTCTCTCCATTGTCCTTCTATCCTGCAGATGATTAGAGCAAGCTTCCTAATGTTTTTCTTGGCCTCATATCCCCAATTACGTGCCTGACATGCCTGGCCTAAGGATATTCCCAAAGAGTATGCTACTTATATTCTGGGAAGAGCCTCACTAGTTCTGCCTATTTATGCAGCAACAAGGCAAATCTTACAACCTGCAAAGTTGGAAGCTTTGAGATGAAGTAAAGGTTTTTATTTTGGGGGAAATGCTCTTCTATGCTTCTTCTCTCATGTGAAGGCCATGGGCTCCTGTTCTTCTCTCACGTGTCCTTTCAAAGAGACAGATGACACACTCGCCCAATCACTCAGCAAACATCTATGCTTTAACTCTGTCATCTTGCCGTTTTCCCTCCAAGTGCTTTCCCTTCCCCACAAATGCAGGATAATCTTTCCTCATTACTCATTCACTCGCTTATTGTAGTCCCCCGCTCCACAGGCCCAGCAAAGACCACCAAAGACAAGCGGTACTTCAGCAAACAGATTTAACACTTCTCTCTTCTATTATGGTCATACTGCTGCCCTCTAGTAACACTACATGGCAACTGCAGCATGATGATGTGATTTTGAAGGGGGCTGTCCTATGCAAATAATGTCCTCCCATGCTTACTTTGGCCTGAGACATTCACCGGCTTCCATCATGATATGGCCTCCAACATATGGCTTTCAGCAGAATTTTAAGCTTGACAACTTGTCTTACGCTAAAGCTTTTGCCGCTCATGGGAGAGCACCCTCATTTAGCAGGGTGCCAAATTGTCTGCAGTCTTCCTCTAAACAGAACATGGGCGTTCGTGGGCGTTCGGGGGCCTTGCTTGCTAGCTAAAGACTGAGCGCTGGGTTGTTTAAAGACCCAGGGCCAGGCAAGGCCAGCTGCTGCAACAGGCATGATGCAGGCCCAATGAAGCACACGCCGGACTTTACCCTTTTCTGCCTCTTGAAAACTTCAACATGTCTGTCTTCTGATTGCACCTAATAAAGGGAGTTTGACCAGCTCCAAACTTTACCCATCATTTCGTGAGTGAGAGCTAACACTAGGCCAATATGCCTAGCCAGCAGCACAGGCACTATCCCCCTGATTACACAGCTCTGTTCACACCAAAATGAAAAATCCCCACCACTCAACCTATTTTACTATTTGTGGGAGGCTTACTTCTGCTCACTTATGCCCCCTAGGCCACATTCGCGCTACAAAATGCCAAATTCAAAGACAAAAAATCAATAGATTGATAACTGAAGGTAATGCTTTACCCATATTTCACCTACTAATGAAAAAGGGGGCTGCATGGGAGTCAGGAGAGAAAATATTTATAATTTTCAGGCACTCGTGCAAAAAAGAGTGTCTGAAATTGCTCTTGGTTTTTATAAAATCGAAATATTAGTTAATGGGAAAAAAAAAGAAAATACAATTTTTACCACCCATGGCGGGACTTGAACCCTCGGCCAGGAGAGCTTTCAGCATCAGAGGCAGGTGACATTACCACTGAGCTACTGCTCCTTACTGGTAAGCAGGGATTCAGGAGCATCTATAAGCTACATACAGGCCCCCTAGTCTACATGACACACCATAGCCATGATATAGGGACTATTGGAAAGAGTACAAACATGGAAGCCCGTGTGGTCCAGTGGGTAAGTTCCTGCCTTCCACCCAGGCGACCAGGGTTCAAATCCCGGGTTCGGCCCCAGATGACTGATGGCGGTAAAGCAGAGGTAAGTCGGTAAGTAAAATGTGCGTATGTGTGGAGGTGTGCCTGGCTGGTGATTGGTGGATGGAGAAAGTAGTTGGTGTGTGAGGAGAGAAGCCTGAATGGTGGATAACAGAGTGGTTGGTGTGTCTGGGCAGAAAGAGTGAGGTTAGGCCCAGGCCGCGTGGGAGTAGAGTAGAGGGGAGGAGCCACAGAGGGGGAGTGTGAATGGGTGGAGTAAGAAAGGAGAGAAGGGGGGGCAGAGTTGGGGGAGGAGCCTCGGGATAGGTGGTGGCATACAGCCTAGGGGAGGAGCCACAGAGGGGGAGTGGGAATGGGTGGAGTAAGAAAGGAAAGCAGAGAGAAGGGGGAGGGGCATAATTGAGGGGAGGAGCATAGGGGCAGGTGGTGGCATACAGCCTAGGGGAGGAGCCACAGAGGGGGAGTGTGAATGGGTGGAGTATGGAAAGAAGGGGGGGCATAGTTAGGGGGCGGAGCCTAGGGTGGTGGCATACAGCCTAGGAGGGACCAAGGGGAGGGGCATGTGTAGAGAGGGGTGGGGCCACAGAGGAAAGGGAGAAGTAGGCAGAGTCTGGGGCAATAGGTCAGGGGGCGGAGCATAGGGGAGTGAGCCCAACAAGGAAAGAGTGCCCCTCCCCCTTCAGCAAACAGAGGGGGGTGACCTGATAGGAGGGGCACTACCATAGTAGACCCCAACATTTTATGACCGCTCCCTCCCCCTCCCCAACTACAGAGTGGGGGGGACAAATTTTGGGGAGCAGTATAAAAAAAGGGGTGTTGGGGTGCATTACAAAATAGGGTGCTAGAAGGCACAGAATGATGTGGTTTGGCATTGGGTGCGCTACCCATCGTTTTTTTTTGCCCCCCCCCTTTTCCAGGGAGAGGGGGCGTACCCCAAAAGTATAGGGGCAACAGAGGGAACTTAGGGGAACAGGCTTAGGGCACTTTTTTATTACCGACCACAAGGGGGGCACCACACAGACATACTGTAGTTATAGTATTGAAAGAGGTGACAGCAAGGAGCACGTGGTAAGACACTGTGAGGGGGGACAAGGCACCCCAAGTTTTTATTACCCCCCCACCCTCGCAGGATCTGTTATGAGGTCTCTTAGGGTAGTTGTATTGAAAACAGATGCTTAAGACACTGAAGGGAAGGGACATGTAGACAAGTGTCCCCCCCCATTGTGTGGGTACTTTCTTGTGCGATACCCTCTTCTTCATTCACTCACCACAAAGGAGCAGCCACAAAATGACAATTGCTGTGAAGGTAGTACTGAAAGGGGCTTTATAAGGTAGAGAACCAGAAGGAAGGCGAGCTTCAAGTGGCACTTGGAGGAATGGCCATCTGAGCACAGGTGGGCTACTAAGAAAGAAGGGGAAAAGTGGGTGAACAGGAAGCAGAGATGCCCGCTATGACAGCTGAGAGCATTCAAATTTGGTGAATAAGGCGGGTGGTTTGGGGAAGTAGATGAATGAGTCAGGGAGACGGCGCATGCGGCAATTGGTTGGATGTGGCATAGAGAATAATCATGGCATGCAAACTAGGCAGTAGTCCCTGAATTGGCAGCGTCTGCAGAGAGTTTGGGGTGCTCGACAAGTGATTTGTCCTCCTTGGATTGGGTATATAATCCACAGAGGGAAGGTGTCAGCTTATAGTGAGGCAGATCGTGTATATCAGATTTAAAGAAGGGTAGTTTGAGTGTGCGGAGAGGGGCTGCACGGAGTGGTAAGTGGATGGGGTGCTGAGCAATGTGCATCCAACTGGTCACTGGAGGCTGGGCAGTGGCAAAGCACCTGGGTTACTGGGAGAATTACAAAAGGAGAGCCAAAAGGAAGGGTGTTTATGGTCATTCAGATACTAGGACGGAACACTTGAGTGGCAATGAGATGGGGGTATTGAGAAGTCACAAATGGTGTCCCAGGGGTAGAGGTATGGGGATCAGATATTCCTGCTAGGGTGTAATGTGCCACCCTGCCCCTTTTTTTTGTGCAGCCTGGTTCCCTCTCTAGTTTCTCTCCATTGTCCTTCTATCCTGCAGATGATTAGAGCAAGCTTCCTAATGTTTTTCTTGGCCTCATATCCCCAATTACGTGCCTGACATGCCTGGCCTAAGGATATTCCCAAAGAGTATGCTACTTATATTCTGGGAAGAGCCTCACTAGTTCTGCCTATTTATGCAGCAACAAGGCAAATCTTACAACCTGCAAAGTTGGAAGCTTTGAGATGAAGTAAAGGTTTTTATTTTGGGGAAAATGCTCTTCTATGCTTCTTCTCTCATGTGAAGGCCATGGGCTCCTGTTCTTCTCTCACGTGTCCTTTCAAAGAGACAGATGACACACTCGCCCAATCACTCAGAAAACATCTATGCTTTAACTCTGTCATCTTGCCGTTTTCCCTCCAAGTGCTTTCCCTTCCCCACAAATGCAGGATAATCTTTCCTCATTACTCATTCACTCGCTTATAGTAGTCCCCCGCTCCACAGGCCCAGCAAAGACCACCAAAGACAAGCGGTACTTCAGCAAACAGATTTAACACTTCTCTCTTCTATTATGGTCATACTGCTGCCCTCTAGTAACACTACATGGCAACTGCAGCATGATGATGTGATTTTGAAGGGGGCTGTCCTATGCAAATAATGTCCTCCCATGCTTACTTTGGCCTGAGACATTCACAGGCTTCCATCATGATATGGCCTCCAACATATGGCTTTCAGCAGAATTTTAAGCTTGACAACTTGTCTTATGCTAAAGCTTTTGCCGCTCATGGGAGAGCACCCTCATTTAGCAGGGTGCCAAATTGTCTGCAGTCTTCCTCTAAACAGAACATGGGCGTTCGTGGGCGTTCGGGGGCCTTGCTTGCTAGCTAAAGACTGAGCGCTGGGTTGTTTAAAGACCCAGGGCCAGGCCAGCTGCTGCAACAGGCATGATGCAGGCCCAATGAAGCACACGCCGGACTTTACCCTTTTCTGCCTCTTGAAAACTTCAACATGTCTGTCTTCTGATTGCACCTAATAAAGGGAGTTTGACCAGCTCCAAACTTTACCCATCATTTCGTGAGTGAGAGCTAACACTAGGCCAATATGCCTAGCCAGCAGCACAGGCACTATCCCCCTGATTACACAGCTCTGTTCACACCAAAATGAAAAATCCCCACCACTCAACCTATTTTACTATTTGTGGGAGGCTTACTTCTGCTCAGTTATGCCCCCTAGGCCACATTCGCGCTACAAAATGCCAAATTCAAAGACAAAAAATCAATAGATTGATAACTGAAGGTAATGCTTTACCCATATTTCACCTACTAATGAAAAAGGGGGCTGCATGGGAGTGAGGAGAGAAAATATTTATAATTTTCAGGCACTCGTGCAAAAAAGAGTGTCTGAAATTGCTCTTGGTTTTTATAAAATCGAAATATTAGTTAATGGACAAAAAAAAAGAAAATGCAATTTTTACCACCCATGGCGGGATTTGAACCCTCGGCCAGAGGAGCTTTCAGCATCAGGGGCAGGTGACATTACCACTGAGCTACTGCTCCTTACTGGTAAGCAGGGATTCAGGAGCATCTATAAGCTACATACAGGCCCCCTAGTCTACATGACACACCATAGCCATGATATAGGGACTATTGGAAAGAATACAAACATGGAAGCCCGTGTGGTCCAGTGGGTAAGTTCCTGCCTTCCACACAGGCGACCAGGGTTCAAATCCCGGGTTGGGCACCAGATGACTGATGGCGGTGAAGCAGAGGTAAGTCGGTAAGTAAAATGTGCGTATGTGTGGAGGTGTGCCTGGCTGGTGATTGCTGGATGGAGAGAGTGGTTGGTGTGTGAAGAGAGAAGCCTGAATGGTGGATAACAGAGTGGTTGGTGTGTCTGGGCAGAAAGAGTGAGGTTAGGCAAGGCCGAGTGGGAGTAGAGTCGAGGGGAGGAGCCACAGAGGGGGAGTGTGAATGGGTGGAGTAAGAAAGGAAAGCAGAGAGAAGGGGGGGCAGAGTTGGGGGAGGAGCCTCGGGATAGGTGGTGGTGTACAGCCTAGGGGAGGAGCCACAGAGGGGGAGTGTGAATGGGTGGAGTAAGAAAGATAAGCAGAGAGAAGGGGGGGGCATAGTTGAGGGGAGGAGCATAGGGGCAGGTGGTGGCATACAGCCTAGGGGAGGAACCACAGAGGGGGAGTGTGAATGGGTGGAATAAGGAAAGAAGGGGGGGCATAGTTGGGGGGCGGAGCCTAGGGTGGTGGCATACAGCCTAGGAGGGACCAAGGGGAGGGGCATGTGTAGAGAGGGGTGGGGCCACAGAGGAAAGGGAGAAGTAGGCAGAGTCTGGGGCAATAGGTCAGGGGGCGGAGCATAGGGGAGTGAACCCAACAAGGAAAGAGTTCCCCTCCCCCTTCAGCAAACAGAGGGGGGTGACCTGATAGGAGGGGCACTACCATAGTAGACCCCAACATTTTATGACCGCTCCCTCCCCCTCCCCAACTACAGAGTGGGGGGGACAAATTTTGGGGAGCAGTATAAAAAAGGGGTGTTGGGGTGCATTACAAAATAGGGTGCTAGAAGGCACAGAATGATGTGGTTTGGCATTGGGTGCGCTACCCATCGTTTTTTTTTGCCCCCTCCCTTTTCCAGGGAGAGGGGGCGTACCCCAAAAGTATAGGGGCAACAGAGGGAACTTAGGGGAACAGGCTTAGGGCACTTTTTTATTACCGACCACAAGGGGGGCACCACACAGACATACTGTAGTTATAGTATTGAAAGAGGTGACAGCAAGGAGCACGTGGTAAGACACTGTGAGGGGGGACAAGGCACCCCAAGTTTTTATTACCCCCCCACCCTCGCAGGATCTGTTATGAGGTCTCTTGGGGTAGTTGTATTGAAAACAGATGCTTAAGACACTGAAGGGAAGGGACATGTAGACAAGTGTCCCCCCCCATTGTGTGGGTACTTTCTTGTGCGATACCCTCTTCTTCATTCACTCACCACAAAGGAGCAGCCACAAAATGACAATTGCTGTGATGGTAGTACTGAAAGGGGCTTTATAAGGTAGAGAACCAGAAGGAAGGCGAGCTTCAAGTGGCACTTGGAGGAATGGCCATCTGAGCACAGGTGGGCTACTAAGAAAGAAGGGGAAAAGTGGGTGAACAGGAAGCAGAGATGCCCGCTATGACAGCTGAGAGCATTCAAATTTGGTGAATAAGGCGGGTGGTTTGGGGAAGTAGATGAATGAGTCAGGGAGACGGCGCATGCGGCAATTGGTTGGATGTGGCATAGAGAATAATCATGGCATGCAAACTAGGCAGTAGTCCCTGAATTGGCAGCGTCTGCAGAGAGTTTGGGGTGCTCGACAAGTGATTTGTCCTCCTTGGATTGGGTATATAATCCACAGAGGGAAGGTGTCAGCTTATAGTGAGGCAGATTGTGTATATCAGATTTAAAGAAGGGTAGTTTGAGTGTGCGGAGAGGGGCTGCACGGAGTGGTAAGTGGATGGGGTGCTGAGCAATGTGCATCCAACTGGTCACTGGAGGCTGGGCAGTGGCAAAGCACCTGGGTTACTGGGAGAATTACAAAAGGAGAGCCAAAAGGAAGGGTGTTTATGGTCATTCAGATACTAGGACGGAACACTTGAGTGGCAATGAGATGGGGGTATTGAGAAGTCACAAATGGTGTCCCAGGGGTAGAGGTATGGGGATCAGATATTCCTGCTAGGGTGTAATGTGCCACCCTGCCCCTTTTTTTTGTGCAGCCTGGTTCCCTCTCTAGTTTCTCTCCATTGTCCTTCTATCCTGCAGATGATTAGAGCAAGCTTCCTAATGTTTTTCTTGGCCTCATATCCCCAATTACGTGCCTGACATGCCTGGCCTAAGGATATTCCCAAAGAGTATGCTACTTATATTCTGGGAAGAGCCTCACTAGTTCTGCCTATTTATGCAGCAACAAGGCAAATCTTACAACCTGCAAAGTTGGAAGCTTTGAGATGAAGTAAAGGTTTTTATTTTGGGGGAAATGCTCTTCTATGCTTCTTCTCTCATGTGAAGGCCATGGGCTCCTGTTCTTCTCTCACGTGTCCTTTCAAAGAGACAGATGACACACTCGCCCAATCACTCAGAAAACATCTATGCTTTAACTCTGTCATCTTGCCGTTTTCCCTCCAAGTGCTTTCCCTTCCCCACAAATGCAGGATAATCTTTCCTCATTACTCATTCACTCGCTTATAGTAGTCCCCCGCTCCACAGGCCCAGCAAAGACCACCAAAGACAAGCGGTACTTCAGCAAACAGATTTAACACTTCTCTCTTCTATTATGGTCATACTGCTGCCCTCTAGTAACACTACATGGCAACTGCAGCATGATGATGTGATTTTGAAGGGGGCTGTCCTATGCAAATAATGTCCTCCCATGCTTACTTTGGCCTGAGACATTCACAGGCTTCCATCATGATATGGCCTCCAACATATGGCTTTCAGCAGAATTTTAAGCTTGACAACTTGTCTTATGCTAAAGCTTTTGCCGCTCATGGGAGAGCACCCTCATTTAGCAGGGTGCCAAATTGTCTGCAGTCTTCCTCTAAACAGAACATGGGCGTTCGTGGGCGTTCGGGGGCCTTGCTTGCTAGCTAAAGACTGAGCGCTGGGTTGTTTAAAGACCCAGGGCCAGGCCAGGCCAGCTGCTGCAACAGGCATGATGCAGGCCCAATGAAGCACACGCCGGACTTTACCCTTTTCTGCCTCTTGAAAACTTCAACATGTCTGTCTTCTGATTGCACCTAATAAAGGGAGTTTGACCAGCTCCAAACTTTACCCATCATTTCGTGAGTGAGAGCTAACACTAGGCCAATATGCCTAGCCAGCAGCACAGGCACTATCCCCCTGATTACACAGCTCTGTTCACACCAAAATGAAAAATCCCCACCACTCAACCTATTTTACTATTTGTGGGAGGCTTACTTCTGCTCACTTATGCCCCCTAGGCCACATTCGCGCTACAAAATGCCAAATTCAAAGACAAAAAATCAATAGATTGATAACTGAAGGTAATGCTTTACCCATATTTCACCTACTAATGAAAAAGGGGGCTGCATGGGAGTCAGGAGAGAAAATATTTATAATTTTCAGGCACTCGTGCAAAAAAGAGTGTCTGAAATTGCTCTTGGTTTTTATAAAATCGAAATATTAGTTAATGGAAAAAAAAAAAGAAAATGCAATTTTTACCACCCATGGCGGGATTTGAACCCTCGGCCAGAGGAGCTTTCAGCATCAGAGGCAGGTGACATTACCACTGAGCTACTGCTCCTTACTGGTAAGCAGGGATTCAGGAGCATCTATAAGCTACATACAGGCCCCCTAGTCTACATGACACACCATAGCCATGATATAGGGACTATTGGAAAGAATACAAACATGGAAGCCCGTGTGGTCCAGTGGGTAAGTTCCTGCCTTCCACACAGGCGACCAGGGTTCAAATCCCGGGTTGGGCACCAGATGACTGATGGCGGTGAAGCAGAGGTAAGTCGGTAAGTAAAATGTGCGTATGTGTGGAGGTGTGCCTGGCTGGTGATTGCTGGATGGAGAGAGTGGTTGGTGTGTGAAGAGAGAAGCCTGAATGGTGGATAACAGAGTGGTTGGTGTGTCTGGGCAGAAAGAGTGAGGTTAGGCCCAGGCCGAGTGGGAGTAGAGTCGAGGGGAGGAGCCACAGAGGGGGAGTGTGAATGGGTGGAGTAAGAAAGGAAAGCAGAGAGAAGGGGGGGCAGAGTTGGGGGAGGAGCCTCGGGATAGGTGGTGGTATACAGCCTAGGGGAGGAGCCACAGAGGGGGAGTGTGAATGGGTGGAGTAAGAAAGGTAAGCAGAGAGAAGGGGGGGCATAGTTGAGGGGAGGAGCATAGGGGCAGGTGGTGGCATACAGCCTAGGGGAGGAGCCACAGAGGGGGAGTGTGAATGGGTGGAATAAGGAAAGAAGGAGGGGCATAGTTGGGGGGCGGAGCCTAGGGTGGTGGCATACAGCCTAGGAGGGACCAAGGGGAGGGGCATGTGTAGAGAGGGGTGGGGCCACAGAGGAAAGGGAGAAGTAGGCAGAGTCTGGGGCAATAGGTCAGTGGGGCGGAGCATAGGGGAGTGAGCCCAACAAGGAAAGAGTGCCCCTCCCCCTTCAGCAAACAGAGGGGGGTGACCTGATAGGAGGGGCACTACCATAGTAGACCCCAACATTTTATGACCGCTCCCTCCCCCTCCCCAACTACAGAGTGGGGGGGACAAATTTTGGGGAGCAGTATAAAAAAGGGGTGTTGGGGTGCATTACAAAATAGGGTGCTAGAAGGCACAGAATGATGTGGTTTGGCATTGGGTGCGCTACCCATCGTTTTTTTTTGCCCCCCCCTTTTCCAGGGAGAGGGGGCGTACCCCAAAAGTATAGGGGCAACAGAGGGAACTTAGGGGAACAGGCTTAGGGCACTTTTTTATTACCGACCACAAGGGGGGCACCACACAGACATACTGTAGTTATAGTATTGAAAGAGGTGACAGCAAGGAGCACGTGGTAAGACACTGTGAGGGGGGACAAGGCACCCCAAGTTTTTATTACCCCCCCCACCCTCGCAGGATCTGTTATGAGGTCTCTTGGGGTAGTTGTATTGAAAACAGATGCTTAAGACACTGAAGGGAAGGGACATGTAGACAAGTGTCCCCCCCCATTGTGTGGGTACTTTCTTGTGCGATACCCTCTTCTTCATTCACTCACCACAAAGGAGCAGCCACAAAATGACAATTGCTGTGATGGTAGTACTGAAAGGGGCTTTATAAGGTTGAGAACCAGAAGGAAGGCGAGCTTCAAGTGGCACTTGGAGGAATGGCCATCTGAGCACAGGTGGGCTACTAAGAAAGAAGGGGAAAAGTGGGTGAACAGGAAGCAGAGATGCCCGCTATGACAGCTGAGAGCATTCAAATTTGGTGAATAAGGCGGGTGGTTTGGGGAATTAGATGAATGAGTCAGGGAGACGGCGCATGCGGCAATTGGTTGGATGTGGCATAGAGAATAATCATGGCATGCAAACTAGGCAGTAGTCCCTGAATTGGCAGCGTCTGCAGAGAGTTTGGGGTGCTCGACAAGTGATTTGTCCTCCTTGGATTGGGTATATAATCCACAGAGGGAAGGTCACAGCTTATAGTGAGGCAGATCGTGTATATCAGATTTAAAGAAGGGTAGTTTGAGTGTGCGGAGAGGGGCTGCACGGAGTGGTAAGTGGATGGGGTGCTGAGCAATGTGCATCCAACTGGTCACTGGAGGCTGGGCAGTGGCAAAGCACCTGGGTTACTGGGAGAATTACAAAAGGAGGGCCAAAAGGAAGGGTGTTTATGGTCATTCAGATACTAGGACGGAACACTTGAGTGGCAATGAGATGGGGGTATTGAGAAGTCACAAATGGTGTCCCAGGGGTAGAGGTATGGGCATCAGATATTCCTGCTAGGGTGTAATGTGCCACCCTGCCCCTTTTTTTTGTGCAGCCTGGTTCCCTCTCTAGTTTCTCTCCATTGTCCTTCTATCCTGCAGATGATTAGAGCAAGCTTCCTAATGTTTTTCTTGGCCTCATATCCCCAATTACGTGCCTGACATGCCTGGCCTAAGGATATTCCCAAAGAGTATGCTACTTATATTCTGGGAAGAGCCTCACTAGTTCTGCCTATTTATGCAGCAACAAGGCAAATCTTACAACCTGCAAAGTTGGAAGCTTTGAGATGAAGTAAAGGTTTTTATTTTGGGGGAAATGCTCTTCTATGCTTCTTCTCTCATGTGAAGGCCATGGGCTCCTGTTCTTCTCTCACGTGTCCTTTCAAAGAGACAGATGACACACTCGCCCAATCACTCAGAAAACATCTATGCTTTAACTCTGTCATCTTGCCGTTTTCCCTCCAAGTGCTTTCCCTTCCCCACAAATGCAGGATAATCTTTCCTCATTACTCATTCACTCGCTTATAGTAGTCCCCCGCTCCACAGGCCCAGCAAAGACCACCAAAGACAAGCGGTACTTCAGCAAACAGATTTAACACTTCTCTCTTCTATTATGGTCATACTGCTGCCCTCTAGTAACACTACATGGCAACTGCAGCATGATGATGTGATTTTGAAGGGGGCTGTCCTATGCAAATAATGTCCTCCCATGCTTACTTTGGCCTGAGACATTCACAGGCTTCCATTATGATATGGCCTCCAACATATGGCTTTCAGCAGAATTTTAAGCTTGACAACTTGTCTTATGCTAAAGCTTTTGCCGCTCATGGGAGAGCACCCTCATTTAGCAGGGTGCCAAATTGTCTGCAGTCTTCCTCTAAACAGAACATGGGCGTTCGTGGGCCTTGCTTGCTAGCTAAAGACTGAGCGCTGGGTTGTTTAAAGACCCAGGGCCAGGCCAGGCCAGCTGCTGCAACAGGCATGATGCAGGCCCAATGAAGCACACGCCGGACTTTACCCTTTTCTGCCTCTTGAAAACTTCAACATGTCTGTCTTCTGATTGCACCTAATAAAGGGAGTTTGACCAGCTCCAAACTTTACCCATCATTTCGTGAGTGAGAGCTAACACTAGGCCAATATGCCTAGCCAGCAGCACAGGCACTATCCCCCTGATTACACAGCTCTGTTCACACCAAAATGAAAAATCCCCACCACTCAACCTATTTTACTATTTGTGGGAGGCTTACTTCTGCTCAGTTATGCCCCCTAGGCCACATTCGCGCTACAAAATGCCAAATTCAAAGACAAAAAATCAATAGATTGATAACTGAAGGTAATGCTTTACCCATATTTCACCTACTAATGAAAAAGGGGGCTGCATGGGAGTCAGGAGAGAAAATATTTATAATTTTCAGGCACTCGTGCAAAAAAGAGTGTCTGAAATTGCTCTTGGTTTTTATAAAATCGAAATATTAGTTAATGGAAAAAAAAAAAGAAAATGCAATTTTTACCACCCATGGCGGGATTTGAACCCTCGGCCAGAGGAGCTTTCAGCATCAGAGGCAGGTGACATTACCACTGAGCTACTGCTCCTTACTGGTAAGCAGGGATTCAGGAGCATCTATAAGCTACATACAGGCCCCCTAGTCTACATGACACACCATAGCCATGATATAGGGACTATTGGAAAGAATACAAACATGGAAGCCCGTGTGGTCCAGTGGGTAAGTTCCTGCCTTCCACACAGGCGACCAGGGTTCAAATCCCGGGTTGGGCACCAGATGACTGATGGCGGTGAAGCAGAGGTAAGTCGGTAAGTAAAATGTGCGTATGTGTGGAGGTGTGCCTGGCTGGTGATTGCTGGATGGAGAGAGTGGTTGGTGTGTGAAGAGAGAAGCCTGAATGGTGGATAACAGAGTGGTTGGTGTGTCTGGGCAGAAAGAGTGAGGTTAGGCCCAGGCCGAGTGGGAGTAGAGTCGAGGGGAGGAGCCACAGAGGGGGAGTGTGAATGGGTGGAGTAAGAAAGGAGAGAAGGGGGGGCAGAGTTGGGGGAGGAGCCTCGGGATAGGTGGTGGTATACAGCCTAGGGGAGGAGCCACAGAGGGGGAGTGTGAATGGGTGGAGTAAGAAAGGTAAGCAGAGAGAAGGGGGGGCATAGTTGAGGGGAGGAGCATAGGGGCAGGTGGTGGCATACAGCCTAGGGGAGGAGCCACAGAGGGGGAGTGTGAATGGGTGGAATAAGGAAAGAAGGAGGGGCATAGTTGGGGGGCGGAGCCTAGGGTGGTGGCATACAGCCTAGGAGGGACCAAGGGGAGGGGCATGTGTAGAGAGGGGTGGGGCCACAGAGGAAAGGGAGAAGTAGGCAGAGTCTGGGGCAATAGGTCAGTGGGGCGGAGCATAGGGGAGTGAGCCCAACAAGGAAAGAGTGCCCCTCCCCCTTCAGCAAACAGAGGGGGGTGACCTGATAGGAGGGGCACTACCATAGTAGACCCCAACATTTTATGACCGCTCCCTCCCCCTCCCCAACTACAGAGTGGGGGGGACAAATTTTGGGGAGCAGTATAAAAAAGGGGTGTTGGGGTGCATTACAAAATAGGGTGCTAGAAGGCACAGAATGATGTGGTTTGGCATTGGGTGCGCTACCCATCGTTTTTTTTTGCCCCCCCCTTTTCCAGGGAGAGGGGGCGTACCCCAAAAGTATAGGGGCAACAGAGGGAACTTAGGGGAACAGGCTTAGGGCACTTTTTTATTACCGACCACAAGGGGGGCACCACACAGACATACTGTAGTTATAGTATTGAAAGAGGTGACAGCAAGGAGCACGTGGTAAGACACTGTGAGGGGGGACAAGGCACCCCAAGTTTTTATTACCCCCCCCACCCTCGCAGGATCTGTTATGAGGTCTCTTGGGGTAGTTGTATTGAAAACAGATGCTTAAGACACTGAAGGGAAGGGACATGTAGACAAGTGTCCCCCCCCATTGTGTGGGTACTTTCTTGTGCGATACCCTCTTCTTCATTCACTCACCACAAAGGAGCAGCCACAAAATGACAATTGCTGTGATGGTAGTACTGAAAGGGGCTTTATAAGGTAGAGAACCAGAAGGAAGGCGAGCTTCAAGTGGCACTTGGAGGAATGGCCATCTGAGCACAGGTGGGCTACTAAGAAAGAAGGGGAAAAGTGGGTGAACAGGAAGCAGAGATGCCCGCTATGACAGCTGAGAGCATTCAAATTTGGTGAATAAGGCGGGTGGTTTGGGGAATTAGATGAATGAGTCAGGGAGACGGCGCATGCGGCAATTGGTTGGATGTGGCATAGAGAATAATCATGGCATGCAAACTAGGCAGTAGTCCCTGAATTGGCAGCGTCTGCAGAGAGTTTGGGGTGCTCGACAAGTGATTTGTCCTCCTTGGATTGGGTATATAATCCACAGAGGGAAGGTCACAGCTTATAGTGAGGCAGATCGTGTATATCAGATTTAAAGAAGGGTAGTTTGAGTGTGCGGAGAGGGGCTGCACGGAGTGGTAAGTGGATGGGGTGCTGAGCAATGTGCATCCAACTGGTCACTGGAGGCTGGGCAGTGGCAAAGCACCTGGGTTACTGGGAGAATTACAAAAGGAGGGCCAAAAGGAAGGGTGTTTATGGTCATTCAGATACTAGGACGGAACACTTGAGTGGCAATGAGATGGGGGTATTGAGAAGTCACAAATGGTGTCCCAGGGGTAGAGGTATGGGCATCAGATATTCCTGCTAGGGTGTAATGTGCCACCCTGCCCCTTTTTTTTGTGCAGCCTGGTTCCCTCTCTAGTTTCTCTCCATTGTCCTTCTATCCTGCAGATGATTAGAGCAAGCTTCCTAATGTTTTTCTTGGCCTCATATCCCCAATTACGTGCCTGACATGCCTGGCCTAAGGATATTCCCAAAGAGTATGCTACTTATATTCTGGGAAGAGCCTCACTAGTTCTGCCTATTTATGCAGCAACAAGGCAAATCTTACAACCTGCAAAGTTGGAAGCTTTGAGATGAAGTAAAGGTTTTTATTTTGGGGGAAATGCTCTTCTATGCTTCTTCTCTCATGTGAAGGCCATGGGCTCCTGTTCTTCTCTCACGTGTCCTTTCAAAGAGACAGATGACACACTCGCCCAATCACTCAGAAAACATCTATGCTTTAACTCTGTCATCTTGCCGTTTTCCCTCCAAGTGCTTTCCCTTCCCCACAAATGCAGGATAATCTTTCCTCATTACTCATTCACTCGCTTATAGTAGTCCCCCGCTCCACAGGCCCAGCAAAGACCACCAAAGACAAGCGGTACTTCAGCAAACAGATTTAACACTTCTCTCTTCTATTATGGTCATACTGCTGCCCTCTAGTAACACTACATGGCAACTGCAGCATGATGATGTGATTTTGAAGGGGGCTGTCCTATGCAAATAATGTCCTCCCATGCTTACTTTGGCCTGAGACATTCACAGGCTTCCATCATGATATGGCCTCCAACATATGGCTTTCAGCAGAATTTTAAGCTTGACAACTTGTCTTATGCTAAAGCTTTTGCCGCTCATGGGAGAGCACCCTCATTTAGCAGGGTGCCAAATTGTCTGCAGTCTTCCTCTAAACAGAACATGGGCGTTCGTGGGCCTTGCTTGCTAGCTAAAGACTGAGCGCTGGGTTGTTTAAAGACCCAGGGCCAGGCCAGGCCAGCTGCTGCAACAGGCATGATGCAGGCCCAATGAAGCACACGCCGGACTTTACCCTTTTCTGCCTCTTGAAAACTTCAACATGTCTGTCTTCTGATTGCACCTAATAAAGGGAGTTTGACCAGCTCCAAACTTTACCCATCATTTCGTGAGTGAGAGCTAACACTAGGCCAATATGCCTAGCCAGCAGCACAGGCACTATCCCCCTGATTACACAGCTCTGTTCACACCAAAATGAAAAATCCCCACCACTCAACCTATTTTACTATTTGTGGGAGGCTTACTTCTGCTCACTTATGCCCCCTAGGCCACATTCGCGCTACAAAATGCCAAATTCAAAGACAAAAAATCAATAGATTGATAACTGAAGGTAATGCTTTACCCATATTTCACCTACTAATGAAAAAGGGGGCTGCATGGGAGTCAGGAGAGAAAATATTTATAATTTTCAGGCACTCGTGCAAAAAAGAGTGTCTGAAATTGCTCTTGGTTTTTATAAAATCGAAATATTAGTTAATGGAAAAAAAAAAGAAAATGCAATTTTTACCACCCATGGCGGGATTTGAACCCTCGGCCAGGGGAGCTTTCAGCATCAGAGGCAGGTGACATTACCACTGAGCTACTGCTCCTTACTGGTAAGCAGGGATTCAGGAGCATCTATAAGCTACATACAGGCCCCCTAGTCTACATGACACACCATAGCCATGATATAGGGACTATTGGAAAGAATACAAACATGGAAGCCCGTGTGGTCCAGTGGGTAAGTTCCTGCCTTCCACACAGGCGACCAGGGTTCAAATCCCGGGTTCGGCACCAGATGACTGATGGCGGTGAAGCAGAGGTAAGTCGGTAAGTAAAATGTGCGTATGTGTGGAGGTGTGCCTGGCTGGTGATTGCTGGATGGAGAGAGTGGTTGGTGTGTGAAGAGAGAAGCCTGAATGGTGGATAACAGAGTGGTTGGTGTGTCTGGGCAGAAAGAGTGAGGTTAGGCCCAGGCCGAGTGGGAGTAGAGTCGAGGGGGGGAGCCACAGAGGGGGAGTGTGAATGGGTGGAGTAAGAAAGGAAAGCAGAGAGAAGGGGGGGCAGAGTTGGGGGAGGAGCCTCGGGATCGGTGGTGGTATACAGCCTAGGGGAGGAGCCACAGAGGGGGAGTGTGAATGGGTGGAGTAAGAAAGGAGAGAAGGGGGGGGCATAGTTGAGGGGAGGAGCATAGGGGCAGGTGGTGGCATACAGCCTAGGGGAGGAACCACAGAGGGGGAGTGTGAATGGGTGGAGTAAGAAAGGAAAGCAGAGAGAAGGGGGGGGGGGGCATAGTTGAAGGGAGGAGCATAGGGGCAGGTGGTGGCATACAGCCGAGGGGAAGAGCCATGTGGGGGAGTGTGAATGGATGGAGTAAGGAAAGAAGGGGGGGCATCGTTGGGGGGGCGGAGCCTAGGGTGGTGGCATACAGCCTAGGAGGGACCAAGGGGAGGTGCATGTGTAGAGAGGGGTGGGGCCACAGAGAAAAGGGAGAAGTAGGCAGAGTCTGGGGCAATAGGTCAGGGGGCGGAGCATTGGGGAGTGAGCCCAACAAGGAAAGAGTGCCCCTCCCCCTTCAGCAACCAGACGGGGTGACCTGATAGGAGGGGCACTACCATAGTAGACCCCAACATTTTATGACCGCTCCCTCCCCCTCCCCAACTACAGAGTGGGGGGGACAAATTTTGGGGAGCAGTGTAAAAAAGGGGTGTTGGGGTGCATTACAAAATAGGGTGCTAGAAGGCACAGAATGATGTGGTTTGGCTTTGGGTGCGCTACCCATCGTTTTTCTTTGCCCCCCCACCCTTTTCCAGGGAGAGGGGGCGTACCCCAAAAGTATAGGGGCAACAGAGGGAACTTAGGGGAACAGGCTTAGGGCACTTTTTTATTACCGACCACAAGGGGGGCACCACACAGACATACTGTAGTTATGGTATTGAAAGAGGTGACAGCAAGGAGCATGTGGTAAGACACGGTGAGGGGGGACAAGGCACCCCAAGTTTTTATTACCCCTCCCACCCTCGCAGGATCTGTTATGAGGTCTCTTGGGGTAGTTGTATTGAAAACAGATGCTTAAGACACTGAAGGGAAGGGGAATGTTGACAAGTGTCCCCCCCATTGTGTGGGTACTTTCTTGTGCGATACCCTCTTCTTCATTCACTCACCACAAAGGAGCAGCCACAAAATGACAATTGCTGTGATGGTAGTACTGAAAGGGGCTTTATAAGGTAGAGAACCAGAAGGAAGGCGAGCTTCAAGTGGCACTTGGAGGAATGCCCATCTGAGCACAGGTGGGCTACTAAGAAAGAAGGGGAAAAGTGGGTGAACAGGAAGTAGAGATGCCCGCTATGAGAGCTGAGAGCATTCAAATTTGGTGAATAAGGCGGGTGGTTTGGGGAAGTAGATGAATGAGTCAGGGAGACAGTGCATGCGGCAATTGGGTGGATGTGGCATAGAGAATAATCATGGCATGCAAACTAGGCAGTAGTCCCTGAATTGGCAGCGTCTGCAGAGAGTTTGGGGTGCTCGACAAGTGATTTGTCCTCCTTGGATTGGGTATATAATCCACAGAGGGAAGGTCACAGCTTATAGTGAGGCAGATCGTGTATATCGGATTTAAAGAAGGGTAGTTTGAGTGTGCGGAGAGGGGCTGCACAGAGAGGTAAGTGGATGGGGTGCTGAGCAATGTGCATCCAACTGGTCACTGGAGGCTGGGCAGTGGCAAAGCACCTGGGTTACTGGGAGAATTACAAAAGGAGAGCCAAAAGGAAGGGTGTTTATGGTCATTCAGATACTAGGACGGAACACTTGAGTGGCAATGAGATGGGGGTATTGAGAAGTCACAAATGGTGTCCCAGGGGTAGAGGTATGGGGATCAGATATTCCTGCTAGGGTGTAATGTGCCACCCTGCCCCTTTTTTTTGTGCAGCCTGGTTCCCTCTCTAGTTTCTCTCCATTGTCCTTCTATCCTGCAGATGATTAGAGCAAGCTTCCTAATGTTTTTCTTGGCCTCATATCCCCAATTACGTGCCTGACATGCCTGGCCTAAGGATATTCCCAAAGAGTATGCTACTTATATTCTGGGAAGAGCCTCACTAGTTCTGCCTATTTATGCAGCAACAAGGCAAATCTTACAACCTGCAAAGTTGGAAGCTTTGAGATGAAGTAAAGGTTTTTATTTTGGGGGAAATGCTCTTCTATGCTTCTTCTCTCATGTGAAGGCCATGGGCTCCTGTTCTTCTCTCACGTGTCCTTTCAAAGAGACAGATGACACACTCGCCCAATCACTCAGAAAACATCTATGCTTTAACTCTGTCATCTTGCCGTTTTCCCTCCAAGTGCTTTCCCTTCCCCACAAATGCAGGATAATCTTTCCTCATTACTCATTCACTCGCTTATAGTAGTCCCCCGCTCCACAGGCCCAGCAAAGACCACCAAAGACAAGCGGTACTTCAGCAAACAGATTTAACACTTCTCTCTTCTATTATGGTCATACTGCTGCCCTCTAGTAACACTACATGGCAACTGCAGCATGATGATGTGATTTTGAAGGGGGCTGTCCTATGCAAATAATGTCCTCCCATGCTTACTTTGGCCTGAGACATTCACAGGCTTCCATCATGATATGGCCTCCAACATATGGCTTTCAGCAGAATTTTAAGCTTGACAACTTGTCTTATGCTAAAGCTTTTGCCGCTCATGGGAGAGCACCCTCATTTAGCAGGGTGCCAAATTGTCTGCAGTCTTCCTCTAAACAGAACATGGGCGTTCGTGGGCGTTCGGGGGCCTTGCTTGCTAGCTAAAGACTGAGCGCTGGGTTGTTTAAAGACCCAGGGCCAGGCCAGGCCAGCTGCTGCAACAGGCATGATGCAGGCCCAATGAAGCACACGCCGGACTTTACCCTTTTCTGCCTCTTGAAAACTTCAACATGTCTGTCTTCTGATTGCACCTAATAAAGGGAGTTTGACCAGCTCCAAACTTTACCCATCATTTCGTGAGTGAGAGCTAACACTAGGCCAATATGCCTAGCCAGCAGCACAGGCACTATCCCCCTGATTACACAGCTCTGTTCACACCAAAATGAAAAATCCCCACCACTCAACCTATTTTACTATTTGTGGGAGGCTTACTTCTGCTCACTTATGCCCCCTAGGCCACATTCGCGCTACAAAATGCCAAATTCAAAGACAAAAAATCAATAGATTGATAACTGAAGGTAATGCTTTACCCATATTTCACCTACTAATGAAAAAGGGGGCTGCATGGGAGTCAGGAGAGAAAATATTTATAATTTTCAGGCACTCGTGCAAAAAAGAGTGTCTGAAATTGCTCTTGGTTTTTATAAAATCGAAATATTAGTTAATGGAAAAAAAAAAAGAAAATGCAATTTTTACCACCCATGGCGGGATTTGAACCCTCGGCCAGAGGAGCTTTCAGCATCAGAGGCAGGTGACATTACCACTGAGCTACTGCTCCTTACTGGTAAGCAGGGATTCAGGAGCATCTATAAGCTACATACAGGCCCCCTAGTCTACATGACACACCATAGCCATGATATAGGGACTATTGGAAAGAATACAAACATGGAAGCCCGTGTGGTCCAGTGGGTAAGTTCCTGCCTTCCACACAGGCGACCAGGGTTCAAATCCCGGGTTGGGCACCAGATGACTGATGGCGGTGAAGCAGAGGTAAGTCGGTAAGTAAAATGTGCGTATGTGTGGAGGTGTGCCTGGCTGGTGATTGCTGGATGGAGAGAGTGGTTGGTGTGTGAAGAGAGAAGCCTGAATGGTGGATAACAGAGTGGTTGGTGTGTCTGGGCAGAAAGAGTGAGGTTAGGCCCAGGCCGAGTGGGAGTAGAGTCGAGGGGAGGAGCCACAGAGGGGGAGTGTGAATGGGTGGAGTAAGAAAGGAAAGCAGAGAGAAGGGGGGGCAGAGTTGGGGGAGGAGCCTCGGGATAGGTGGTGGTATACAGCCTAGGGGAGGAGCCACAGAGGGGGAGTGTGAATGGGTGGAGTTAGAAAGGTAAGCAGAGAGAAGGGGGGGGCATAGTTGAGGGGAGGAGCATAGGGGCAGGTGGTGGCATACAGCCTAGGGGAGGAGCCACAGAGGGGGAGTGTGAATGGGTGGAATAAGGAAAGAAGGGGGGGCATAGTTGGGGGGCGGAGCCTAGGGTGGTGGCATACAGCCTAGGAGGGACCAAGGGGAGGGGCATGTGTAGAGAGGGGTGGGGCCACAGAGGAAAGGGAGAAGTAGGCAGAGTCTGGGGCAATAGGTCAGTGGGGCGGAGCATAGGGGAGTGAGCCCAACAAGGAAAGAGTGCCCCTCCCCCTTCAGCAAACAGAGGGGGGTGACCTGATAGGAGGGGCACTACCATAGTAGACCCCAACATTTTATGACCGCTCCCTCCCCCTCCCCAACTACAGAGTGGGGGGGACAAATTTTGGGGAGCAGTATAAAAAAGGGGTGTTGGGGTGCATTACAAAATAGGGTGCTAGAAGGCACAGAATGATGTGGTTTGGCATTGGGTGCGCTACCCATCGTTTTTTTTTGCCCCCCCCTTTTCCAGGGAGAGGGGGCGTACCCCAAAAGTATAGGGGCAACAGAGGGAACTTAGGGGAACAGGCTTAGGGCACTTTTTTATTACCGACCACAAGGGGGGCACCACACAGACATACTGTAGTTATAGTATTGAAAGAGGTGACAGCAAGGAGCACGTGGTAAGACACTGTGAGGGGGGACAAGGCACCCCAAGTTTTTATTACCCCCCCCACCCTCGCAGGATCTGTTATGAGGTCTCTTGGGGTAGTTGTATTGAAAACAGATGCTTAAGACACTGAAGGGAAGGGACATGTAGACAAGTGTCCCCCCCCATTGTGTGGGTACTTTCTTGTGCGATACCCTCTTCTTCATTCACTCACCACAAAGGAGCAGCCACAAAATGACAATTGCTGTGATGGTAGTACTGAAAGGGGCTTTATAAGGTAGAGAACCAGAAGGAAGGCGAGCTTCAAGTGGCACTTGGAGGAATGGCCATCTGAGCACAGGTGGGCTACTAAGAAAGAAGGGGAAAAGTGGGTGAACAGGAAGCAGAGATGCCCGCTATGACAGCTGAGAGCATTCAAATTTGGTGAATAAGGCGGGTGGTTTGGGGAATTAGATGAATGAGTCAGGGAGACGGCGCATGCGGCAATTGGTTGGATGTGGCATAGAGAATAATCATGGCATGCAAACTAGGCAGTAGTCCCTGAATTGGCAGCGTCTGCAGAGAGTTTGGGGTGCTCGACAAGTGATTTGTCCTCCTTGGATTGGGTATATAATCCACAGAGGGAAGGTCACAGCTTATAGTGAGGCAGATCGTGTATATCAGATTTAAAGAAGGGTAGTTTGAGTGTGCGGAGAGGGGCTGCACGGAGTGGTAAGTGGATGGGGTGCTGAGCAATGTGCATCCAACTGGTCACTGGAGGCTGGGCAGTGGCAAAGCACCTGGGTTACTGGGAGAATTACAAAAGGAGGGCCAAAAGGAAGGGTGTTTATGGTCATTCAGATACTAGGACGGAACACTTGAGTGGCAATGAGATGGGGGTATTGAGAAGTCACAAATGGTGTCCCAGGGGTAGAGGTATGGGCATCAGATATTCCTGCTAGGGTGTAATGTGCCACCCTGCCCCTTTTTTTTGTGCAGCCTGGTTCCCTCTCTAGTTTCTCTCCATTGTCCTTCTATCCTGCAGATGATTAGAGCAAGCTTCCTAATGTTTTTCTTGGCCTCATATCCCCAATTACGTGCCTGACATGCCTGGCCTAAGGATATTCCCAAAGAGTATGCTACTTATATTCTGGGAAGAGCCTCACTAGTTCTGCCTATTTATGCAGCAACAAGGCAAATCTTACAACCTGCAAAGTTGGAAGCTTTGAGATGAAGTAAAGGTTTTTATTTTGGGGGAAATGCTCTTCTATGCTTCTTCTCTCATGTGAAGGCCATGGGCTCCTGTTCTTCTCTCACGTGTCCTTTCAAAGAGACAGATGACACACTCGCCCAATCACTCAGAAAACATCTATGCTTTAACTCTGTCATCTTGCCGTTTTCCCTCCAAGTGCTTTCCCTTCCCCACAAATGCAGGATAATCTTTCCTCATTACTCATTCACTCGCTTATAGTAGTCCCCCGCTCCACAGGCCCAGCAAAGACCACCAAAGACAAGCGGTACTTCAGCAAACAGATTTAACACTTCTCTCTTCTATTATGGTCATACTGCTGCCCTCTAGTAACACTACATGGCAACTGCAGCATGATGATGTGATTTTGAAGGGGGCTGTCCTATGCAAATAATGTCCTCCCATGCTTACTTTGGCCTGAGACATTCACAGGCTTCCATCATGATATGGCCTCCAACATATGGCTTTCAGCAGAATTTTAAGCTTGACAACTTGTCTTATGCTAAAGCTTTTGCCGCTCATGGGAGAGCACCCTCATTTAGCAGGGTGCCAAATTGTCTGCAGTCTTCCTCTAAACAGAACATGGGCGTTCGTGGGCCTTGCTTGCTAGCTAAAGACTGAGCGCTGGGTTGTTTAAAGACCCAGGGCCAGGCCAGGCCAGCTGCTGCAACAGGCATGATGCAGGCCCAATGAAGCACACGCCGGACTTTACCCTTTTCTGCCTCTTGAAAACTTCAACATGTCTGTCTTCTGATTGCACCTAATAAAGGGAGTTTGACCAGCTCCAAACTTTACCCATCATTTCGTGAGTGAGAGCTAACACTAGGCCAATATGCCTAGCCAGCAGCACAGGCACTATCCCCCTGATTACACAGCTCTGTTCACACCAAAATGAAAAATCCCCACCACTCAACCTATTTTACTATTTGTGGGAGGCTTACTTCTGCTCAGTTATGCCCCCTAGGCCACATTCGCGCTACAAAATGCCAAATTCAAAGACAAAAAATCAATAGATTGATAACTGAAGGTAATGCTTTACCCATATTTCACCTACTAATGAAAAAGGGGGCTGCATGGGAGTCAGGAGAGAAAATATTTATAATTTTCAGGCACTCGTGCAAAAAAGAGTGTCTGAAATTGCTCTTGGTTTTTAAAATATCGAAATATTAGTTAATGGAAAAAAAAAAAGAAAATGCAATTTTTACCACCCATGGCGGGATTTGAACCCTCGGCCAGGAGAGCTTTCAGCATCAGAGGCAGGTGACATTACCACTGAGCTACTGCTCCGTACTGGTAAGCAGGGATTCAGGAGCATCTATAAGCTACATACAGGCCCCCTAGTCTACATGACACACCATAGCCATGATATAGGGACTATTGGAAAGAATACAAACATGGAAGCCCGTGTGGTCCAGTGGGTAAGTTCCTGCCTTCCACACAGGCGACCAGGGTTCAAATCCCGGGTTCGGCACCAGATGACTGATGGCGGTGAAGCAGAGGTAAGTCGGTAAGTAAAATGTGCGTATGTGTGGAGGTGTGCCTGGCTGGTGATTGCTGGATGGAGAGAGTGGTTGGTGTGTGAAGAGAGAAGCCTGAATGGTGGATAACAGAGTGGTTGGTGTTTCTGGGCAGAAAGAGTGAGGTTAGGCCCAGGCCGAGTGGGAGTAGAGTCGAGGGGGGGAGCCACAGAGGGGGAGTGTGAATGGGTGGAGTAAGAAAGGAGAGAAGGGGGGGGCATAGTTGAGGGGAGGAGCATAGGGGCAGGTGGTGGCATACAGCCTAGGGGAGGAACCACAGAGGGGGAGTGTGAATGGGTGGAATAAGGAAAGAAGGGGGGGCATAGTTGGGGGGTGGAGCCTAGGGTGGTGGCATACAGCCTAGGAGGGACCAAGGGGAGGGGCATGTGTAGAGAGGGGTGGGGCCACAGAGGAAAGGGAGGAGTAGGAAGGATTCACAGAAGTAGGCAGAGTCTGGGGCAATAGGTCAGGGGGCGGAGCATAGGGGAGTGAGCCCAACAAGGAAAGAGTGCCCCTTCAACAAACAGAGGGGGGTGACCAGATAGGAGGGGCACTACCATAGTAGACCCCAACATTTTATGACCGCTCCCCCCCCTCCCCAACTACAGAGTGGGGGGGGACACATTTTGGGGAGCAGTGTAAAAAAGGGTTGTTTGGGTGCATTACAAAAGAGGGTGCTAGAAGGCACAGAATGATGTGGTTTGGCTTTGGGTGCGCTACCCATCATTTTTTTTTGCACCCCCCCCCTCCCTTTTCCGGGGAGAGGGGGGCGTACCCAAAAGTATAGGGGCAACAGAGGGAACTTAGGGGAACAGGCTTAGGGCACTTTTTTATTACCGACCACAAGGGGGGCACCACACAGACATACTGTAGTTATGGCATTGAAAGAGGTGACAGCAAGGAGCACGTGGTAAAACACGGCAAGGGGGGACAAGGCACCCCAAGTTTTTATTGACCCCACCCTCGCAGGATCTGTTATGAGGTCTCTTGGGGTAGTTGTATTGAAAACAGATGCTTAAGACACTGAAGGGAAGGGGAATGTTGACAAGTGTGTCCCCCATTGTGTGGGTACTTTCTTGTGCGATAACCTCTTCTTCATTCACTCACCACAAAGGAGCAGCCACAAAATGACAATTGCTGTGATGGTAGTACTGAAAGGGGTTTTATAAGGTAGAGAACCAGAAGGAAGGTGAGCTTCAAGTGGCACTTGGAGGAATGGCCATCTGAGCACAGGTAGGCTACTAAGAAAGAAGGGGAAAAGTGGGTGAACAGGAAGCAGAGATGCCCGCTATCACAGCTGAGAGCATTCAAATTTGGTAAATAAGGCGGGTGGTTTGGGGAAGTAGATGAATGAGTCAGGGAGGCAGCGCATCTGGCAATTGGTTGGATGTGGCATAGAGAATAATCATGGCATGCAAACTAGGCAGTAGGCTCTGAATTGGCAGCGTCTGCAGAGAGTTTGGGGTGCTCGACAAGTGATTTGTCGTCCTTGGATTGGGTATATAATCCACAGAGGGAGGGTCACAGCTTATAGTGAGGCAGATCATGTATATCGGATTTAAAGAAGGGTAGTTTGAGTGTGCGGAGAGGGGCTGCATGGAGTGGTAAGTGGATGGGGTGCTGAGCAATGTGCATCCAACTGGTCACTGGAGGGTGGACAGTGGCAAAGCACCTGGGTTACTGGGAGAATTACAAATGGAGGGCCAAAAGGAAGGGTGTTTATGGTCATTTAAACGCTAGAAAATGTGTTGTGCCCTTCCGAAGGTGGGATACTAAGACCGAACATTTGAGTGGCAACGAGATAGGGGTATTGAGAAGTCAGAAATGGTGTCCCAGACGTAGAGGTATGGGGATCAGATAATGTGACACCCTGCCCCTTTTTTGTGCAGCCTGGTTCCCTCTCTAGTTTCTCTCCTGTGTCTTTCTATCCTGCAGATGATTAGAGTAAGCTTCCTAAAGTTTTTCTTGGCCTCCTATTCCCAATTAAGTGATTGACATGCCTGGCCTAAGGATACTCCCAAAGAGTGTGCTACTTATATTCTGGGAAGAGCCTCACTAGTTCTGCCTATTTATGCAGCAAGCAAGGCAAATCTTACAACCTGCAAAGTTGGAAGCTTTGAGATGAAGTCAAGGTTTTCATTTTGGGGAAAATGCTCTTCTGTGCTTCTTCTCCCATCTGAAGGCCGTGGGCTCCTGTTCTTCTCTCACATGTCCTTTCCAAGAGACAGATGACACACTCACCCAATCACTCAGCAAACATCTATGCTTTAACTCTGTCATCTTGCCGGTTTCCCTAAAAGTGACCCCCCTTCCCCACAAATGCAGGCTAATCATTCCTCATTACTCGTTCATTCGCTTATTGTCGTCCTCCACTCCATAGGCCCAGCAAAGACCAACATGAACAAGAGGTATGTCAGCAAACAGAGTGAATACCTCTCTCTGGGCCACTATGTTCGTACTGCTGCCCTCTAGTAGTGCGAAATGGCATGCATGATAATGTGATTTAGAAGGGGACTGCCATATGCAAATAATGTCCTCCCATGCTTACTTTGGCCTGAGACATTCACTGGTGTCCACCATGATATGGCCTCCAACATATGGTTTTCAGCAGAATTGAAAGGTTGACAACATGTCTTAGGCTAAGGTTTTTCGCCCTCGAATGCCACACATGAGGGCACCACCCTCATTTAACAGGGTGCCAAAGTACCTGCAATCTTCCCTTATATAAAACATGGACGTTTGGTGGCTTGCTTGCTAAAGACTGAGAGTGGGGTGTTTAAAGCCCCACTGCCAGGCCAGGCCAGCCACTCTATCCTGTCCGCTGCTGCTGTTGCAGAAATAGGCATGATGCAGGCCCAATTAAGAAAGCGTCTGAATTTTCTCTTTTCTGCCTCTTGAAAAGTTCAACACATATGTCTTCTGATTGCACCTAATAAAAGGACTTTCACTAGCTCCAAGCTTTACCCATCACTTTATGAGTGAGCGCTAACACTAGGACCCATATTTATACTTTTTTCATACTTTTTTGCTGCATTTGCGGCATTTTTTGACGCAAAAGCGGCGCAAACTTACCAAATACAATTGTATTTGGTATGTTTGCGCTGCTTTTGCCTTAAAAAGCGGCGCAAATGTGGCGCTAAAAAAGTATAAATATGGGCCTAGGTGTTTATGCCTAGTCAGCAGCACAGGCACTACCCCCCCCCCGATTTGACAGCTCTGCTCCCACCAAAATGAAAAATCATCACCACTCCACCTATTTTCCTGTCTTTAGGAGGTTTACTTCTGCTCAGTTAAGCCCCCTAGGCCACATTCACGCTGCAAAATGCCAAATTTAAAGAAAATAAATGAATACGTTGATAAACGAAGATAATGCTTTGCCCATATTTCACCTTCTTCAGAAGGAGGGAGTTGCATGGGAGTCAGGAGAGAAAATATTTGTAATATTTGGGGATTAGGGCAACATTTTTTTTAGCTCAAATCCCTCGCCTTTTTTTTCAAATCATAATATTACTTAATTTAAAAAAATACAATTGAATTTTTTGCAGCCTTTATACACTTTGATGGCATTAGTGGGATTCAAACCCTTGTCCAGGTGAGCTTGCACCGCCAAAGGTAGAAGACTTTGCCACTTAGCTATAGTTCTTGGGTAGTGTGCAGTAGTGTGGGAGAGACCAACAGCAACATATCTGCCCCAGTCTCATTGCCTCTGGCTTCCCTTGCTGATCAAGAAGCATAGCTAAGATACAGGGAAGATCTCACAGTTGGCAGACTTGAAAGCCCCTGTGGTCCAGTGAGTAAGTTCCTGGTTTCCATCCAGACACCAAGGATTCAAACCCTTTAGTTGACACAAGGTGAATGATGGTGGTGGAGCAGAGGTAAACCTGACTTGGGCCTGGCGAAAAAGAGAGAGAGCAAGAGAGTGTGTGTATGTAGCAACAGTAGGTCCAGGCACAGTGAGATGATGGGAAGTGTGACTTAGGGGAGAGGACTGGGCACAGGTGTTGAGAGAGGTGGGGGGTAGAGCAAGAATGGCAAGCTGAGAGGGGTTACAGATAGAAGGTGAAGAGTAAGGGGAACAGGTGTAGGTGTAGCCTATGCGGATTGCATAGGTAGTTGATGCCACAGAGAGGAGGCGGGACTAAAGGCCCGGAGGAGAAGTACAGAGAGAATATATAGGTGAGCAATGTTGGAGGTCTACGAGAAAAAGCAGTGTCAGAAATGGAGAGAAAGGGAGCCATAAATATAGGAGGAGTCTGGAGCACTGACCAAGTGTGGGTGGAGAGTAGAGGGTTGTATGAGGAATGTACTGCGGTAAACTGTGAGCACTCAAAGAGTAGCCCCCCCCCCCCAAAGCATGCAAATAGGGTGACTGTAGAGGCTGGGGCTTAAGACCAGAACCCTAATATTTTTTTACTGCCCCCCAACCCACTATATGAATTTTGGGGCAGCAGTTGCATTTGGGAAAGCAGTATTAAAAAGGGTGTTGGGATGATAGCAGCCACACTGTGATGCTGTTTGTGGGTTTCTGGGGGTGGTAACCATAGTTTTTTTTTTTTAATTTCCGTCTCTCTCTGCCGGGGGATAAAAGGTAGGTGTAGCGGGGATTGGGGGGGGGAGCTTGGAGGAACAGGTCATAACAATTTGTATTACCAAACACAAACATGTACATCTCGGACATAAGTGGTCATTCCAACCTTGGCGGTAAAAGCCGCCTACCGCTGTCAGAAGACCGCCAACATACCGCCGCGGCCGCGGTAAACCGCCACGGTCATTCTGACGCACAACAGGCAAACCGCCAAAATACAAACATCCACAAAAGTCCGCCACACCAAAGGCCAGCGAGAAACTGCCGATGACCAAACCTCCACCGTCACACCAACAGAAATACGCCCACACTATCACGACACACGAATCCACGCGGCGGTCTTTCAACAGCGCTCAAAATACACACACACTTACAAAACTCAGCCACATTGGACAATTCGAAATACACAAACCTGATACACATACACACACCACTCCCACACACCGAATACAATATAAAACACCCACCCACAAACCTCCAATCCTACAGAATCGGGACCACGCACAGAGAAATAGAGATTCGAGCACCCAGACGCGCATTTTACTTTCACCCAGCAATATTACCACGCACTTCACACAACACACCAATACACATCACCACACTTAGCACCACACAATCCACCCCACACATCACCCACACCACCCCATGGCACCGCAAAGACACCCCAGGTTTTCTGAGGATGAACTCAGGGTCATGGTGGAGGAAATTGTACGGGTAGAGCCACAGCTCTTCGGGACACAGGTGCAGCACACCACCATTGCCAGGAAGATGGAGCTATGGAGCAGAATAGTCGATAGGGTCAACGCTGTGGGACAGCACCCAAGAAATAGGGACAACATCAGGAAGCGGTGGAACGACCTACGGGGGAAGGTGTGTTCAATGGTATCCAGGCACAACATCGCGGTGCAGCGGACTGGCGGCGGACCCCCACCTCCTCCCCCAGAATTTACAACATGGGAGGAGCAGGTCTTGGCGATCTTGCATCCTGAGGGCCTCGCAGGACTATCTGGAGGAATGGACTCTGGTAAGTCTCATCTTCACTACTTCATCCCCCCCACCCCACCAGCATGCCAACTCATACCCCCACCCTCACCCTCACCCCCATCACACCTACTCCTTGCAAATGTCTCACCAACACAACCCACCCATCCTAACCCCAAGCCCTGCATGCGACCACAAACCATGGACACCCATCACCAAAGCATGCCCACTGCACATACCCATCCCCCCCCCAAACCACTGTCACAAAAGCCCCCACACGGGAATGCCAGCACTGGGGTACACGGGCACCCACCCATTGCACGCTATGGCACACACAGATGCAATAACCATCCCTTTATACCCCTGCAGGACCCGAACGCCACGTCACCGCGCAGGAGGGTCCACAAATGTCCACTCCACCCCCAGAAGAGGCCCACAGTGATGACAGCAGCTCTGTCGACCTGGATCTAGATGACCAGCCCGGCCCATCGGGGACCTCGGGACAGTCTGTTGCCCTCAGACAGCCACAGGCCACAGCAGACCTTCCCCCCTCTGAGAACACCAGCACAGCACCCACCCAGCGGGCCCATACCTCTGTCCCCAGGACACGTCAATCAGCGGTGTGTCCACCACTACAGGGCACCCAGGTTAACCCACCACCCCAACAACAACAGGGACCTGGGGGCAGTGGTAGTGGGCACACGGTCCAGGGGACAGAGGCCCAGGGAAACAGGGGAACTGGGAGGGCTGCTGTGCGGCAGGGGTGGGGGCAGGCCCAGGGAACCCACTCTCCACGAGGCGCTCTCCTCCATCATGGGAGCCTACCATAATTCCCAGGAGACGATGGCGACGGTCCTGGCCAGGTTTCAGGAGATCCAGCTCCTGCAGGAGGAACAGTATTTGAGGTTCAGGGAGGAACTACGAACCATCAGTTCCGCCCTGGGCACCATTGTAGGGGCTCTGAATCAGGTAGTCACCACATTGCGGGACACTGTGGCACCACAAAGGGCCCCTCACACTAGCATGGACCAAGAACTGCCTACCACCTCTGCCGGCGCTAGTGGACAGGAGGCCCCGCCACAGGACCAACAGGCCACCAGCACCCCACCCCCTGCAGAAGGAGAACCACCCCGCAAGCGGGCCCTGAGATCCAGGAAGAAGACAGAGTAAGATGCCAAGACCCCCGCCAGGAAAGGATACCTCCCTGATTGTCATCCCACTGTCCCACATTCTCACCCTGTCCATCCTTAAACTGCCCCTGCTCCACTTTCCACAGGCATATGGACAATGCACCTGTGATACTAATTGTCTGGACTCTGCCATGGACAATCCTCCACCATCAGCCCTCACCGATTTGCAACCACCCACCAATATAGAGCACTGTAATAAACACAGTTATTGCACAAAACAATCAGGAGTCTGGCTGTGATTTTGTACAAATGTATTAGACATTACCGTGCCAAAATGCTTATTTACATTGTGATGCCAACATACCACTGTCACACAGCTGTAGTCCATGGGGAAACAAAGCAGATGTCACGCAGTGGGGCCCACATCTCTGAAATCGGAAGGGAAAGTCACAACTCAGTTACCATACACTGGGGGAAAAGGACAGATAGTAGAGAGGTAGTAGTGTAAGTATATGTAATATGCCGGTGTGGATTCTTACCTGTGTGTCATTGAAAATACTGCTGTATTACAGTGTTCCTGTTGTCTATGTCGTCCTCTTCGGCTTCCTCGTCTACACTCTCCACAGGCTCCACAGCTGCTACAACACCACCATCTGGACCATCCTCCTGCAGAAACGGCACCTGGCGTCGCAAAGCCAGTTTGTGAAGCATACAGCAGGCCACGATGATCTGGCACACCTTCTTTGGTGAGTACAATAGGGATCCACCTGTCATATGGAGGCAGCGGAACCTGGCCTTCAGGAGGCCGAAGGTTCGCTCGATCACCCTCCTAGTTGGCCCATGGGCCTCATTGTAGCGCTCCTCTGCCCTTGTCCTGGGATTCCTCACTGGGGTCAGTAGCCATGACAGGTTGGAGTAACCAGAGTCACCAATTAGCCACACACAGTGCCTCTGGAGTTGACCCATCACGTAAGGGATGCTGCTATTCCGCATGATGTACGCGTCATGCACTGAGCCAGGGAACTTGGCATTAACATGGGAGATGCACTGGTCTGCCAAACACACCATCTGTACATTCATGGAATGATAACTCTTCCTGTTTCTGTACACCTGTTCACTCTTGCTGGGGGGTACCAAAGCCACGTGTCCCATCAATGGCACCTATGATGTTGGGGATATGTCCAAGGGCATAGAAATCACCCTTCACTGTAGGCAAATCCCCCACCTCAGGGAAAACGATGTAGCTCCGCATGTGTTTCAGAAGGGCAGACAACACTCTGGACAACACCTTGGAAAACATAGGCTGGGAAATCCCTGATGATATGGCCACTGTTGTTTGAAATGACCCACTTGCAAAGAAATGGAGCACTGACAGCACCTACACTAGAGGGGGAATCCCTGGGGGTTGGCGGATTGGTGACAACAGGTCTGGCTCCAGCTGGGCACACAGTTCATGAATAGTGGCTCGGTCAAGCCTGTATGTCAGTATGACATGTCTTTCCTCCATTGTCGACAGGTCCACCAGCGGTCTGTACACGGGAAGATTCCTCCATCTCCTCGCATGTCCCAGCGGACGGTGCATATGTAGGACAACAGCGAGCACAGAGTCAATCAACCCACAGGTACGTAACCACAGCTTGCACATAACACGATTCCCAATGCATTGAATGGCTTGTATGAGTGTTGATGCAAGGCCTAGGTATGTGTGACGCAGTAGAAAGTAAGCCATGTGGGCCCCTGAAATGGCGGCTGCCTGATCTGTGAAGTGCGACAATGGGATGTGAGGTAAATGCGCTGGCGTGGCACACCGTGGCGGTAGCTAAGCAGCATTGGTTAACATTGAACCCTATGGGTCTCAGGAGCCAATGACGATGTGCGCCGGCGGTCGCGGTACGCACCGCCACGGGCGTGACCGCCATTTTCTATCTGCTTAATCACTCGATACCTGATCTTCGACAGGAGAGGACCTACACTGCAAGTGCTGCTGTGACCTCGGTCTGGAAGAGACAATGGCTCATGCGACTGGGGAAAGGGCCCTTGCCTTCACTGCTCAGGAATTGGAGAAACTTGTGGATGGGGTCCTCCCCAGGACGTGCTACTCTACGGTCCTCCAGACCAACAGGTAAGTACACTGGGACCATGCTTTGTGGGCAATGCCTGTGTTGAGTGGGGAGGATGAAAAATGGTGGGGAGGGGAGCGATTGAGGCATGCATCAAACGACGGTGAGAGCATGTGCCACATGGCAAGGGTAGGGATGGGGGGCCACTCACATTGAGCATGCAGAAGGTGATGACTATTTTTCTCCCCCTGTACATTTCACATAGATCAGCGCCCACCAGAAGATCGATATTTGGCGTGCCATCGCCAAGGACGTCTGGACCCTGGGGGTCCACCAGAGACAGGGCCCCCACTGCCGGAAGAGATGGGAGGACATCCGATGCTGGAGCAGGAAGACGGCAGAGGCTCAGCTGGGGATGGCCTCCCAACGTGGGAGGGGTGCCAGTCGGACTTTGACCCCCCTGATGTCCCGGATCCTGGCGGTGGCCTACCCCGATTTGGATGGGCGGGTGAGGACCTCACAGCAGACACAAGGGGGTGAGTACACTCTCATCCTGGTGACTTTGCGCGCAGTGGAGGTGTCTGGGTGGGGGAGGAGGGCTGTGGGTACCCCTAGGCCAGGGCGATTTCTGTCGGCTAGGCCCCTCCGTAAGGCATGGCATTGCCGCCGCCCCCCACCTCAGTAGGGTGCCAAGTACAGCTATTCATGGCCCTGTGTCATCTATGTGTGCAGATGTCGTCCATAGGCTTGTAGGCCATGTCCCACGGATTGAATAGTCGACCCCAAGTGCGCGGCGTAGTGCAGGGGGCTTCTGTGTCTGTCTTGTCCGCCAACGGTGTCGCCAATGCATGCACTCAACATGTCTTTATTTTCTCCCCCCCCCCCCCCTTTTTTGTGGTCTTCCTGTTCATGTGTGAATTAGCATCATCAGGCGGAGGAGAAGTGGCATCGGAGCACGAGGGAGCTGGAGGGCCATGCAACGGACTCCGAATTCACCAGTGGGACAGAGGGCGAGGGGAGCTCCACAGCGGGGACTCGGGCAGACATCAGTGACACGGACTCGTCCTCTGAAGGGAGCTCCCTTGTGGTGGCAGCAACATCTGTGCCCCCCGCAACAACAGGTACAGCCGCCACCCACCGCCCTCCCAGCAGCCTCTCAGCGTTTGCCCCGTGCCCGCTCACCCAGGAAGGTGGGCATATCCTTCGCCCCAGGCACCTCAGGCCCTGCCCCAGTCACCCCTGCTGCCCTCAGTGAGGAGGTCATAGACCTCCTGAGGACGCTCACTGTTGGGCAGTCTACCATTTTGAATGCCATCCAGGGTGTCGAAAGAGAGGTGCACCAGAGTAATGCATACCTGGAGGGCATTCATTCTGGTCAGGCTGCCCTTCAGCGATCGTTCAACACTCTGGCCTCAGCACTGATGGCAGCCATTGTCCCTGTGTCTAGCCTCCCCCCTCCAACTTCCTCCACCCATACCCTATCACCTGTACCTCTGCCTATCCCAGACACACCATCAGACCAGCCTGCACACACCTCAACACCCAAAGGAAGCTCAGCTAGACATAAGTACCACACATCCCACAGGCATTCACACAAGCAACATCCACATACAGACATACCAACACCCACTGCCTCCACTGTGTCCCCCTCCTCCTCGTCTCCCTCCTCCCTCCCTGTCACGTCTCCACTCACACCTGCATGCACAACATCTTCAGCCACTACGTCCATCACCAGCACACACACCAGAACACCCCGCACACGTGCAGTCACCACCCCCACTACCATTTACACGTCCCCTGTGTCCTCTCCCAGTGTGTCTGTCACCCCCTCTTACAAGATACACAAACGCAGGCAGCCACCCACCCAACAGCCATCCACCTCACGACAGCCTCCAGCCCAAGCACCTGCACCCAAAGACATCAGACTTAAAACTCCTACAACCACAACCTCTTCCTCCACTCCCATACCCACTACACCTACCCGTCCCACTGCTCCTAAAAAGCTTTTCCTGTCCAAACTTAACCTCTTTCCACCAACTCCCCCACCCCGTCCATGTCATAGGACTACAGTCAGCACCTCAGCCACGACAAAACCGGGCCCTGTCATGACAGTCTGCCATGGACTGTGGAGTCCCCCACCCTCCAGGGCAGCCAGTTCGGCACGGAGCCAAGGCACGGGCAGCCCACCCCCAGAGAAACATCCGAAGATAGGCAGTGGCTGGCGCGAGAGGGTGAAAACACCAGGGACTAAAACCCCTACCATGGCTCCGGCAGGAAGTGTGGAGACAGCTGGCACACCGCCCAAGGTGGGGAAGGGCCACAGGCGATCAGGGAAGGCTGGGAAGGGCAGCACACCCGACAGGACCGCCATCAGCCCAGCTGGCCAGGAGGGCCCCGCCAGCCCCATCCCAGGTGGGCAGGAGGCCACCAACAGGCCCAGCACTGCAGCCCAGGAGGGCCCCGCCAGCCACAGGACAGATGGGCAGGAGGGCCCCGCCAGCCACAGGACAGGTGGCAAATGACCTCCACGCCATGGCCGGATCCACTGAACTGGGCCCTTCATCTCAAGCCCTGCTGAACTTGGCCCCGCCGTCTCAAATACCGCTGCACTGGGCACCGCCGTCAAGCACCGCTGAACTGGGCCCTTCATCTCAAGTACCGCTGCACTGGGCCCCGCCGTCTCAAGTACCGCTGCACTGGGCACCGCCGTCTCAAGTACCGCTGCACTGGGCACCGCATTCTCAAGTACCGCTGCACTGGGCACCGCCGTCTCAAGTACCGCTGCACTGGGCACCGCCGTCTCAAGCACCACTGAACTGGGCCCTTCATCTCAAGCACCGCTGCACTGGGCCCTTCATCTCAAGCACCGCTGCACTGGGCACCACCGTCTCAAGTACCGCTGCACTGGGCCCTTCATCTCAAGTACCGCTGCACTGGGCACAGCCGTCTCAAGTACCGCTGCACTGGGCACCGCCGTCTCAAGTACCAACGCACTGGGCCCTTCATCTCAAGTACCGCTGCACTGGGCACCGCCGTCTCAAGCACCGCTGAACTGGGCCCTTCATCTCAAGTACCGCTGCACTGGGCACCGCCGTCTCAAGTACTGCTGCACTGGGCCCTTCATCTCAAGTACCGCTGCACTGGGCCCTTCATCTCAAGTACCGCTGCACTGGGCACCGCCGTCTCAAGTACCGCTGCACTGGGCACCGCCGTCTCAAGCACCGCTGGCCCATGAGCGGCAGGGGCTGGCCCGCATCTGTGTCGGGCAGGGCTGCACGAAGCACTCTGGGCACCAGGCCCCCTCCAGAACCAGTGGAGACTGTCACTCCCCAGGATGTGACAGTGGGCAAACCACCCACTGTAGAGACTTGTGAGACTGTGGCTTTGCACTCCCCAGGATGTGACAGTGGGCAACCCACCCACTGTAGAGACTTGTGAGACTGTGACTTTGCACTCCCCAGGATTGAGCAGTGGGCAGCCCACCCACTGTAGAGACTTGTGAGACTGTGGCTTTGCACTCCCCAGGATTGAGCAGTGGGCAGCCCACCAACTGTCTGGACTTGTGAGACTGTGGCTTTGCACTCCCCAGGATTGAACTGTGGCCATGGAGGCCCCTCGTGGATCTGGCGTCGTGCACTCATCTGGCTGAGGTGCCCCCCCCTTCCCTTCCCCCTGAGGTGCCTGTAGTTTTCCTATCTGATGCCCCTGCAGTGTTCTCTCCGTTGGAGTCAGGTATCCTGTCTGGGCTTTGCCCATGTGATTTGGGCCCAGTGGTCCACGGACAATGCCTGCTACAATGCTCGGACTTGTACATTTATGTATATAAGAGTTTTTGATGTGTATATATATATTTAAGCCAGTAATACAATATATTCCAATGTTTAGAATCATTTCCTTTTGTATTTTCTTTCTTCCGGGGGGTTTGGGGGGTGTCACTCTGATGTGTTGCTATGCATTGATGTGTGTGTTGTAGTGGGTGAGGGTGAGGGTGGGTGTGTCGCGTATGTGTGTACCCGTAATATTTTTCCCTTCCCCCTCCCCTGTGTCGTAGGTGCAGTACTCACCGTTGTCTTCTGCGCCAGCGTTCGTGCTTCTGGTAGAGGAGTAGGAACACTATCGCTGGGAGTATGTGGAGTTCGGGTTCCATGCTGTCCTGATTCCTCGTGGGCTGTATGGAGGTGAGCGTTTTCCCTTCGAAATGGCTGTTTCCGGCGTGTTTTTATAGGCGGGGCTACCGCCCCGTAAAAGGTGGCGGATTGGTAGGTTGTGATACAGTGGGCGGTACATTGTCTCCCGCCTGTCTGTTGGCGGTGACCGCCGCGCTGTTTGTTTGTACCGCCGTGGCGGGCGGTGTGGTCATGTGGCGGTCTCTGTTGGTCGGAATTCCATTTTTTTTCCCGCCAGCCTGTTTGCGGTTTGGCCGCAGCTTTAACACCGACCGCCAGGGTTGGAATGACCCCCATAGTGCGGTTTGGGCTTTAAAAGGGGCAATAAGGAGCATGTGTTGGAATTCTTAGTGGAGGGGCAGGGGTCCCAATAATGTTATCCCTGCCCCCCCCCCTAAATCATGCCATGTTATAAGACCTTTGGGATGGTTGTAGTGAAAACAGATGCATAGGCTCTGACGGGAGGGAGCATGTTGGGAATTGTGTCCCCGTTGTTTTTTTATTTCCCCCACAAGGGAAGACTCAACAATGGGCAGTGTAATTGAAAACATTGAAAGGAGTCATATGAGGCTTAGTAAAACTGGGTAAATGGGGGCTCTTTCCTGTGCACTACACTCCGGGCAGGTTCACAATGACTTTGACACCCATAAATCCAGTAGCATGGTGATGGAAAACCGCACTGCATGGAGTTTGTGTCATTTTCTGATGCTGAAAGCGGGTGTTTGCATTGTTTCTCCAGCTGCAATGCAGGTGATGCATCGATTTCCAAGCCGGGATGCAGGTGGTGGGTCGATTTCGGCCACGAGGCGGATGGCACATCATTTTTGCAGCTGCGTTGCAGTTGGTGCATCAAAGCTTTCCCCGCACGGCTTCCTGTGCGTAGATTTCAGTCCTTCTTCTACCAGCTTCACCTTTCAAAGGCCCAGGGACTTGATAGGGCACCACTTGGTAGGGCAGGAGTCTCAGCAGACAGTCCAGGTGCTGGTAGAGGAAGTCTTTGATGTCCCTGAGACTTCAAAACAGGAGGCATGCTCAGTCCAAGCCCTTTGAGATTTTTCACAAGCAGGAATATACCACAAAGTCAAGTCTTTGCCCGCTTTCAAACAGAAGCAGCAACTGCAGACCAACCCAGCAAAGCACAATCACAAGCAAAGGGGCAGTACTTCTCCTCCAGCTCTCCAACTTTTCTCCTTGGCAGAGGTTCCTCTTGGTTCCAGAAGTAATCTGAAAATCTGGGGTTCTGGGTCCACTACTTATATCCCTTTTCTGCCTTTGTAGCAGGCCAACTTAAAAGGAAAGTCTCTGTTGTTCACAAGATCCTGCGTTGCCCAGGCCTGGCCCCAGACACACATCAAGGGGTTGGAGACTGCATTGTGCGAGGGAAGGCATAGCCCATTAAGGTGTATGTGACCACTTCTCCCTCCACTCTATCACAGATGGCCCATCAGAATATGCAGGCTACACATCAGCTCCCTTTGTGTCACTGTCTAGAGGGGATTCACAAACAGCCCAACTGTCAGTCTGACCCAGACAGGGAATACACAAAAAGGAGGAGTCACAGAATGGTTTAAGCAAGAAAATGCTCACTTTCCTTAAGTGGTACTGACAATTTAAAAAACAACTTTACCAAAAGAGGTATTTTTAAATTGTGAGTTCAGAGACACCAAGGGCCAGATGTATCATCCGATTTTGCACTCGCAAACAGCGAAATCGGCCGTTTGCGAGTGCAAAATCGGGGTCTGCAATGCATCAAATAAATTCGCAGACCAAAATAAGAAAATCGCAAAATTTGCGATTTTCTGCATTGCGACCTGGATTTTGCGAATCGCAATTTGCGATTCTCAAAATCCAGGTCACAAAGCTATTCTGCAAAAAATCGCAAATTGAGATTTTTCGCAGAATGGTATTTTGCAAGTGCAAAATACCATGTCCAGGAACCAGGTGGTAACCTGGTGCAAAATTTAAAAATGCTGTAAAACTGCATTTTTTAATTTTGAATGTAAAGCACACATGCCCTTTTGGCATGTGTGTCCTTTACATGTAAAAAAATAATAAAATGGGGTGCAGGAGAGGGGGCTTTAGGCCCCCAGCACCATGGCCCTTTGCTTTTCACAAATTGCGATTTCTGTTTCAGAAATCGCAATTTGCGAAAATGCAAAAAATTCGCAGCTATGGCCCAACAGGCCCATAGCTGCGAATGGGGCCAGTATCGCAATTTGCGATTCAGTAATTGCATTTGCGATTTTTAAGAAATCGCAATTACTGACTCGCAAATGTGATACATGGCCCTTTGCAAGTCGGTAATTGCGATTTCTTAAAAATCGCAATTACCGAATCGCAATGGGCCAGATTCATACATCTGGCCCCAAATTCCTCATTTCACTCTGCTCCCAAAGGGAAACTGCACTTAAAATATATTTAAAGGCAGCCCCCATTTTAACCTATGAGAGAGATAGGCTTTGCAACAGTGAAAAACTAATTTGGCAGCATTTCACTGTTAGGACATGTAAAATACATCAGTACATTGTAGGAGGCTGGCCTGGTTTGTAGTGGGTACCTAGGGCACTTACACCTTATACCAGGTCCAGTTATCCCTTATTAGTGAAGTAGTGGTGTTCCAGCAGCTTAGGCTGATAGAGGCAGCTATAGCAGAGCACCTTAGGCTGAACTAGGAGACATGCAAAGCTCATGCAATACCACTTATAGTTACACAGTACTTATACACAAGTAAAGACAATACTCGGTGTTACCAAAAATAAGGGTATTTATTTGGGTGACACAGTACCAAAAATATCTTAGAGACAATACTCCTTATGGAGGTAAGTATGATACACAATATATACACTAGACAACAAAATTAAATAAGTAAATAGTAATAAAACAATGAAAACAATAGGAAATGCTATAGAATGCAATGGGAGAAACTAGGTCTAGGGGCAACACAAACCATATACTAAGAAAGTGGAATGCGAATCACAAATTCCCCCCTAGACAAGTGTAGTCTGTCCAGAATCACTGGGAGAGTAAAAATACAGTAAAGGTAAGTAAATTACCCCAACCCAGAGCCCAGAAAAGCAGGAGTAAAGTACAGTAAGTTGCCTAAGGACACACACACACATGATTGGGATTTTGCAGCAACCAACCAAGTCTGCGAACAACAACTGCTGGATTTCTGGACCTGAAGCCCTACAAAGGAAGGGGACCAAGTCCAGAAGTCGAAAGAAGTTCCAGGAAGGACAGGAGCCCCTGCCAACCCAGAAGAGGGTGAAAAAGAAGAGTCCCCGGTTAATCGAAGTCTTAGGAATGCATCCTAGGAAGATGCCAGCGGGTTCCTGTATGATCCAAAGGGTGTCCCACGACGTGAAGATCGTTACAGATGTGATTTGGTGTTGGAAGCTGCCAACAAGCCTTGGTTACGACAAAAGTGCGTTTTGCGTCAAAGTGGTGCTGGATCGACCCAGGTGGGACCTGGGGGCCTCAACTCTGTGTGAGGATGAAGAGGGGGCTCTCAGCACTTTAGAGAGCCCTCAGGATGCCAGCCAGAACCCCCGGAAGTTCAGGGACACGGGGTCAAAGGCGGTGCAAAATGCAGTTGATGCAGCACAGCAAAGAAAGGTCCCACGCAACCAGAGAATACCTCAGCGAGTTGAGCGTCACAGGATGGAGTGCTGGGGAACCGGGCCAGGCTGTGCACAAAGGAATTTTGCAAATAGTGCACAGAGGCCTCAGGAGGTGAAGAAGACGCAGTACACAGGGGTACCATCGCTCTCAGGGAAGGTCCTACGTACTCCAAATTGCATCAGCAGGACAGTCTATGTCAATGATGTCCACCCTCTGTGTCCTTAGGAGCACACTCGTCGCTGTGAGAGGAGTCCAAGGGTACCGGTCATCGTCTTGGAAGGTGCCTGCTGGAGCAAGGGAGTGACTCCGTCACCCCACAGGAGATCTCTTTGGCCCTTCTGGTGCAGGATGAAGACAGGGAGTCCTCAGAGCATGCACACTGTGGGAACTGTTGCGGTTGCTGACTTGGAGCTGAGGTTGCAGAAGAAAAGTATCTCTTTTTGATACTCTGTTGCAGTTACAGCGTTTCTTGGAGCAGGCTGCAGTTGATCCGAGGTCAGAGGATGCTGAAGTAGTTGCAGAGGATTCCTGAAGGAAACTTGCAAGCAGAATCTGAAGAAATACCACAGGAGAGACCCTAAATAGCCCTGAGAGGGGATTGGCTACCTTATCAGGTATGGACATATCAGGAGGGGTCTCTGACGTCACCTGTTGGCATTGGACACTCAAAGCCCTCCAGAGTGCCCCCACACCCTGCAAATCAAGATGGCTGAAGTCTGGAGCACACTGGAGGAGCTCTGGGCACCACCCCTGGGGTGGGGATGGACAGGAGAGTGGTCACTCCCCTTTCCTTTGTCTAGTTTTGTGCCAGAGCAGGGACAAGGGATCCCTGAACCGGTGTAGACTGGTTTATGCAAGGAGGGCACCATCTGTGCCCTTCAAAGCATTTCCAGAGGCGGGGGTAGGCTACCCATCCCCAGCCCTTAACACCTATTTCCAAAGGGAGAGGGTGTAACACCCTGCTCTCAGAGGAAATGCTTTGTTCTGCCTTCCTGGGACTGGGCTGCCCAGACCCAGGGAGGCAGAACCCTGTCTGTGGCAGCAGCTGTAGCTGCAGTGCAGGCCTCGGAGAGCTGGTTTGGCAGTACTGGGGGTCCATTGTGGAGTCCCCAGGATGCATGGATTGGATCCCCAATACCAGATTTAGAATGGGGGACAATTCCATGATCTTAGACATGTTACATGGCCATATTCGGAGATACCATTGTGAAGCTACATATAGGTATTGACCTATATGTAGTGCACGCGTGTAATGGCATCCCCACCCTCCAAAGTCCCGGCAAATGACCCTGAACTATGTGGGGACACCTCTGCTAGTGCAAGGGTGCCCTCACACTTAGTAACTGCACCTAACCTTCAGCAAGTGAAGGTTAGGCGTAAAGGTGACTTATAAGTTACTTAAGTGCAGTGAAAATGGCTGTGAAATATTGCATGCGTTATTTCACGCAAGCTGCAATAGCAGGCCTGTGTAAGGGTTTGTCTGAGCTCCTTAGGGGTGGCAAAAGAAATGCTGCAGCCCATATGGATCTCCTGGAGCCCCAAGCCCTGGGTACCTAGGTACCATATACTAGGGAGCTATAAGGGGGGTCCAGTGTGCCAATTGAAATTGGTAAATGAAGTCACTAGCCTACAGTGACAAATTTAAAAGCAGAGAGAGCATAAGCACTGAGGTTCTGAATAGCAGAGCCTCAGTGACACAGTCAAGCACTATAGAGACACACACATTAGGCCACAAACTATGAGCATTGGGGTCCTGGCTAGCAGGATCCCAGTGAGAGAGGCAAAACACACTGACATATAGGTTTTTATCTATGAGCACTGGGGTTCTGGCTAGCAGGATCCCAGTGACACAGTAAAAACACACTGACACACACTCTCAAACAGGCCAAAAGTGGGGGTAACCATGCTAGAAAGAGGCTACTTTCTCACATACATGTCCCCCCTTTACATACTCTGCACCCTGCCCATGGGGCTACCTAGGGCCTATCTTCTGGGTGCCTTACAAGTATAAAAAGGGAAGGTTTGGGCCTGGCAAATAAGTACACTTGCCAGGCCATACTGGAAGGTTAAACCTGCACATAGAGACACTGTATTGGCAGGTCTGAGCCATGCTTAGAGGGCTACTCGTGGGTGGCACAACAAGTGTTGCAGGCCCACTAGTAGGATTTGATTTGCGGGCCCCGGGCACCTCGAGTGCACTCTAATTTCACATATATTTTACACAGGAAGCGTAGGAGGCTGGCCCTCTATGTAGTGCACAAAACTAGGTGCAGTGTGTAGGGAATCCAGGCAACCACACAATGGTTTCCAGAGGCAAAAACTAGATCACCTAATGCTCTCATTTTTGAGGTAGCTTGGTCGAGCACTTAGGCTAATCTTGGAGCAGTGCTAAAGCATTTGTTGCACTCATGGTATCAAACAGGCACCACACACACTCAAGGAATAACAAGACCAATTTTATAAAAATACCTCCGATTTTTATATAATTTTAAAGATCAAGATGGTCATATACGTTAAGTACTTTTTGAGTTATGATTTTTCAAACTTTTAATAATTTAGTCTTTCTGTGCGTAGTTACGCATCATAGGAATCAATAGGCAGTCACTTTTAAAAATGCTTTAAAAATTGTACAATTAAGTTACTACTCTCTTCTTTTGCAGGATGGTCAAAGCATTCGGTGGGCTCCTTGTGCCAGCTGGAGAGCCTCGTCGGCTCCCAGTTCTGGCAGGAGCAGAGCTGGAAAGTCTCTTGGCACAAGCACAGGGCCACTTGGAGGGGCACCTGGAAAAGGAGATGGCTTGCAAATTTAATGGTGGTGCCTTGGGAGTCCACTTGGGCTGTCAAGGTTGCAAGGGGTTATGGACCTGTGGAGCACAGCTGGTTCCTTGTTGCAGGGCACAGGCTGGTCAGATGCAGGGCGAGTTGGTGATCCAGAAGCTGTGCGCAATGAAGCCCTTTGGATCTGGAGGGGAGTCTCTTTAAGGATGGCTTGCAGGACAACGGTGGCACTCTGGTGGGAGGTTCCTGAAGTCCCTAAAATGGGGCTTCCTCCTGGTCCAGTTAAAGGTCTGAAAGAGCTGGTTTTCATTGAGTGCAACATGCACTGGCCAGTACCTGGGGTATTGGCACTACTTGGCACTGGAGGGCACAGTGCCAGCAAAGTTGACACACTTGTAGGTCTCGTCCAGGCTGTTGTTGGGTCTGGCTGTGACTTCCGGTTGCGGAGATATCGGCCAGTCAGTGAAGTGACCCTCACTGGCTTATTGGTTCTTGCTTGTTTGGTTGTTGAGTGGTGCCTCCACTCAGAAGGGAGATCTGGGGTGATTGTGAAGCCTGGAGGTCTTCTGGGTTTCCTGGGGTCAGTCCAATGTCCAGCTCCCCTGCAGCAGCGGTTTTTGGGTCCTGCATGCAGCAGGCAGGGTTTGTCACCATTTCTTGATGCAGCAGGTCCACAGTTCTCTTGATTTGGATCTTCTTTAGTGCTGGTCTTCTTTGTCCTTTCAAATCTAATTTATTCATCTAGGGGTGCCCGCTAAATACTGAATTTAGTGGGCATTTTAGGGGGAACCTGGCAGTGTCCAAAGGGACACTTACCTTTGGGTGGCTACAACCACTATAGTGACAACCTCCTGTGGGAAGGGTCACTGTCCTAAACCTAAATGGCTATTTTCCTCCATTGCAAGATGGAGGAAACCGAATTTGAGGGTCCATCTCACAGGCAGCACCTTAGGGGTGGTGCATGCCAGGTGAGGCCACTACTCCTACCCTTTGTTAGGTTTTCCACCTTTGCTCCCGCCAAAAGTGGGGGTTTGCAAAGAGGGATGCCAGCTGCTGCTAACAGCAAGCTTGAGTGTTGAGTTTCAAGGACGTTAAGCACTTTGAACCTCACCGCCAGGACAGTGCTCATTCCTGAGGGACGGGTGCTAGCTCCTCCACCCAGGAAAGGCATTGTCTTACAAACTGGAGAGGCAGGTCTCTCCCCCAAGGTTTGTATATTGGCTGTCTGGAGGTGGCAGCTGGATAAGACCAGTCAGCAACCATGCCAGGTTAGGTTAGCTTTTGCAGGGAGCACCTCTAAAGTGACCCATGGGTACATTTTAGGGCTAAATCCAATACTGGCACCAGTTTGGATTTATCATTCTGAGTTGTTTGATACCAAACAACCCAGGGTTCAGAGTGGCCATCATGTAGACTCGTGTTGATCTGTGTCCAGCACATGTATTAAAATGGCTGCTCTGTTCACTCACTATGTCCCAGGTTTGGCAAGGACACAGCGGGCATATTGCTCATGCAGCTATGCCCTCACATTGCCTTAGGGCTGTAAGGCCTGCCAGAGGGGTGACTTACCCATAGAAAATGCAGTGTATGGTGGACAGGGGACACAGGAAGTGTGCCATGCCGAGTTTGTATTTTAGGTTTGCACCAGGACACTGGCAGTGCTGGGTGCATCTGGCTGCAAGGCCTTAGAGAGTGGCACAATCAGTGCTGCTGCCCTCAGGGTCCTACCCTTTGTACTCCATGCCCTGGGTACATAGGTACCCACTTACTAGGGATTTATAGTGGTAGTAAAGGGTGTATCCAATTGTGCCAATGCATCACAAATAGATTTAGGGAAAGAGCTCTGGCCTGGGCACTACAATTTCCATAACACATCAACATCAGGCAAAAGGTGGGGTGATAACCATGTCAAAAAGAGGCCCTCTCTCACAGAAAGCACTTGCACTTTAGCACTGGTCAGCAGTGGTAAAGTGCCCAGAGTAACAAAACCAGCAAAAAGTCCAGCACAAATTAAAAACATGGGAAGCAGAGGCAAAAAAGACAGGGGTGACCCGCCAAGGATGCCAGGTCTAACATGTGTCGTCCCCCCCAGCTGAAAATGGGGAGAACTACCCAACCTCATGGGCGTTCTCATCACTAAGGCGAAAGAATCTGGGAAGACCATCAGCATTGGCGTGTTCTGTTCCAGGGCGGTATTCCACCGTAAAGTCCATTCCCTGTAGGGTGACAGACTACCTTAACAGTTTTGGGTACTCACCCCTCTTCTGCATTAACCATTTGAGGGGCCTATGTTCTGTCTGAACACAGAAGTGAGTCCCAAACAAGTAGGGGCTTAGCTTCTTCATTGCCCAGACAACAGCAAAAGTGTCACACTCAATTCCACTCCACCTACGTTCCTGGGGAAGTAACCTCCTTCTAATGAAGGCTACAAGCTGGTCTAGGCCCTCTTCATTTAGCTTTGTCAATACTGCTCCTACACCATGCGCTGAAGCATTAGACTGCACGACAAATTCTTTAGAGAAGCCAGGTGCCTTCAGCATGGGTGTCGTACACATGGCTGCCTTCAGGGCACCAAAGGCTGTCTGGCAAGCCTCAGTCCAGATCACTTTCTTTGGTTGTTTCTTGGAAGTTAAATCTGTTAAGGTAGCCACAATGGTGTCATACCCCTTAACAAACCTCCTATAGTTACCTGTGAGACAAAAAAAGGCTCTCACCTCAGTCTGGGTCTTGGGAGGCTCCTAAGCCATAATAGTATCAATCTTTGCCTGTAGGTGTGCCACCTGGCCACTCCCCACCTGGTGTACCAAGTACACCACAAAACCCTGCCCTATTTGGCACTTACTTGCCTTAATATTGAGACCTGACTTCTGCAGGGTCTCTAACACTTTGCAGAGATGCTACAAGTGTTCCTCCCAAGTGGAGCTGAACACAGCAAAATCATCCAGGTAGGCTGCACTGAAATCATCCAACCCAGCCAACACCTGGTTAACTAGCCTCTGAAATGTGCATGGGCATTTTTCATCCCAAAGGGCATCACCCTAAAATGGTAGCGCCCACCTGGGATAGAAAAAGCAGACCTCTCCTTACCCCCCTCAGTCAGAGCAATTTGCCAATATCCAGAGGTCAGATCAAACGTACTTAGATATTTGGCAGCCCCTAACCGATCAATGAGCTCATCAGCTCGGGGGATGGGATGTACGTCAGTCTTCGGGACCGCATTGAGTATCCGCTAACCCACACAGAACCTTAGTTCTGGAGTGGCACCAGGAGCAGCAGCTTTTAGGACCAAGACCACAGGTCTGGCCCAAGGGCTACTGGAAATAATGTTGGCCCTAACCTTGTCAGTTACCCTGTAAACTTTGTTTCACAGGACAACTGTCCCCAGTATCCACATCATGTGTACACAAATGGGTGACCCCGGGATCAAGAAAAACAATGAGGCACACTATCCCAACAACTGGCGACAGTCCCTCTGTTGCTCTAGGGTCACGGAAGGGGGAGAGGTTCACACCCTCCACAGACCCATTTTTCTTCTTAGAAGACAGGAGGTCAGGAAGAGGCTCACTCTCTTCCTCCACCCCATCCTCTGTTTCTAGAAGCATCGTCACTTCAGACCTCTCAAAGTGAGGCTTGAGGCGGTTCACATGCAGGACCCTCAAAGGGTTCCTAGGAGTCCACAAGTTCACCAGAGAGGTGACAACACTTTTTCACTCCACCACCTCAAAAGGCCCAGACCAATTGTCCTGGAGAGCCTGAGGCTCCAGTGGGGCCATAACCCACACTTTCTGTCCAAACTGAAACTCAACCAGAGTGGCATTCTGGTCATACCACTGTTTTATATCTTCCTGGCTTGCTTCGAGGTTCTCCTGAGCGAGCTTCCTGAAGCATGGTGTCTGGTTTCTAAACACCAGCATGTAGCTGAATACATCCTGGTGGGAGGCTTACTGGAAGCCTTCTCCAAGCCCTCCCTAACCGGACTCAGAGTACCTCTCACAGGGTGTCCATACAACAATTCAAAGGGGCTAAAGCCAAGTCCCGTTTGTGGCACCTCCCTGTAAGCAAAAAGCAGGCATGGTAAGAGGACATCCCACTGACGCCTCAAGGGCTCGGACAGGCCCATGATCATGTCCTTCAAGGTGCAGTTAAGTCTCTCAACCAGACCATTTCCTTGGTGAAGTGGTGAACCTGTAGGTCACTCCACACTCCCTCCACAGAGACTTCATATATGTAGATTTGAAGTTGGTACCCCTATCAGATACCACTTCCTTGGGGAACCCCATGTGGGTAAAAACCCCATCAATGCACGTCCCGCCACAGGGGCAGTGATTGATCTTAAAGGAATGGCTTCTGGGTACCTGGTGGCATGGTCCACCAAGACCAAGATAAACCTATTGACCATGACTGGCTTGGGATCCAGATGACCCACAATGTCAATACAAACCCTTTCAAAGGACTACAGGAAAAGGTTGGAAGGGAGCTTTTCATTTCCCCCCACTCTTGCCACTTGCCTGACAAGTTTGGCATGACCTACAGTGTACATCTGAGTGCCTGCACATTTCGGGCGAGTAAAAGTGGGTGACAAGCCTCTCAAAGCTCTTGCCTTGCCCCAAATGTCCAGCTAAAGGCACATCATGAGCCAACCCCAGTAGGAAGGCTCTGAAGCACTGGGGTACCACCAGCACACGGGCTGCCCCTAGGCTCAGCAACCTTAGGCTCGCTATAAAGGAGGCCATCCTCCCAATAAATCAGATGTGAACCATAATCTTTGCCAGACGCCTGGTCTGCAGCCTGCTGCCGTATGTCTTCTGTGCCTCACAGAATTCTTACCTGGTTGGTTCTCTTTCCTGCTGCCACTGAGTCAGCTCAGGGACCTCCCCCAGTTCAGCCACCTGTCCCCCCACAGGCTCTGGGGCGTCCCCCTTAGGTTTAGCCTCATCCCGGGCCATGGGAACTTCTGGGGTTGGTTTCCTGTACCCCTTGCCTTTTCTCCTTCTGGCAGACACCTGGGCCCTCTTTCAGGCCACAGGGCCTCCTGCTCAACCTGACGAACTAACATTGACCAGGTGGACACACACACCCACCCAGGCAGACCTAACATCTCCAAGTGAGACATGTGTGCCACCTCCTTCGAAGGGGAATCCTCGGGGTCATTGCCAAGCAGACAGTCTACAGGTATGGTTGGACTCACAGCTACCCTCAAGGAACCTGAGATCTAGCCCCCCCCACTCAAATTGAATCTGTGCCACTCTGCACAAACGCTCAGAGTTGTCTAACACAACTACTTGGTGAAGTGCATGGGGAACTACCTGCTCCTCAGACACCAGGTGACTTCTCACCATAGTCACACTGGCTCCTATGTCTTGCAGAGCCTCCACACTCTGCCCATTGATGGTCACCCACTGCCTGAACTTTCCAGTGTTCTCAGGCACAAGGGTCCTCTGGACCATCTCACTGTCACCTAGTGAGACAAGGGTCATCTCAGCTGGCTCCCACCCACCTGGAACCAACACCTGCCCAAGAGGAACACTGGACAAACCCTGTCACTGAGCACCAGTATGGGTGCCTGTGCCCTCTTTGGACATTTGGGATCGGCCTCATGTGACCCACCTGTTCACATGCAAAGCACTTGCGGGGACCACTATCAGCAGGTTTCCCAGTAGAGACCTATGGTTTCTTTTCATTAGTGGGCTGGGCTTCTTTACCCTGGGAACTAGGTTGGGGACCTTTGCAGAACTCCCCCTGTTTACCCTTACCCCACCATCCCCAACTTCTTTTGATGGGGACCCTGCCCAACCTTGGCATGGTCTCCCCCATACCTCTTCTGGACCCTGGTGCTCTCCCAACCGTCTGCTTCCTGAGCATGCTTTCTAGGGTAAGTCCCCTTGCTGTCAATTAGGTGCTGGTGCAGATTTGGAAAACAAAGACTGTACATGTGCTTCCAAGCAATTAAGTTTGTAAAGCCCCATTAGTTGTTATCTTACTGCCCTTCACCCAAACATCCAGTGACCTGCGAAAAGATTCAACACATTCTAACCAGGTTTGGGATTCCCTATTTTTGTAGGACCTAAACTTGTCCTTAACTGCTCTGGGGTGAGACCATATCTTGTGATTAGGGTGTCCCTGAGGATCACCTAAGGGTATCAGAGTGTCCCTCACCTCTACTTTAACATGCTTCCACAGACCCGCCCCCTTTGTGCTTCAGGGATCATGTTCATGTGGAGAGCAGGCTCATACCCCTTGAACCACAGATAGATGTCATCCTCCCTCTTGTAATCCTTCACCAGATCTTTAGAGATGTGTACCCTCCTCCCAGGCTGCACTGAGGTACTGCTGTCTCCATCTCTGCTAGATTGCCTCCTCTGATCTAGCTCCTTTAAACTGAACTCATGGGCCAAGAGCATATTTTTCTCTTCTATGGCCAACCTTCTCTCTTCCTTCTCCATTTTAAGCTTCTCTAACTCCAAATAGTGAACCCTCTCTGCTTGTCGGTCCTTCAACTCCTCAGGAGTCAAACCCTTGGATGACACACTACTACCTGCCCTGGTGAACCTCCCCCAGGTAGAACAGGTACATCCACTAAATTATGAACACTCTGCACCTCCTCACCCTCTTCCACCTCCTCTGTGTGCCCCCCGGACCCTTTGGTTGCCACCTAGGTCCTCAATGTCTTTTGCAGCTCCTCCTTCCTGGCGGAGCTCTTGATTGGACAGGCAAGATCCTTACATAACTGCTTCAGTTGAGACACTGTATAGTCCTCAAGTTTCTCCAACTCAAAAACAGCCTTTGTAGACACAACTGGTGCATCCCCAGACTGAGACATGTTGGTAAGGTTCACTCAAAAAGACAAAGTTAAATAAGAACAAAGAGTTCCCAAGAGAAGTTAAAATAAATCACAAAAAATATGGAAGGAGGAAAAGTCCAAAAAGAGAAAAAGCTAAGACAAGTAGCATGAGGTCAAGTAATGGTCTGCATTGAAAACAGTAGTGTACACTTAATCACTGTATGTCAGGTGCAAATATAAGTTCTATCCTCACCGCTGATCACCAATGTTAGAAATTGGGTCCCTGGTTGGCAGTCAGTTTGCACTATGTCCAAGTAGGGACCCGCACTCTAGTCTGGGCAATGGAGATACACACTTAGATAACCCCTGCTCACCCCCTCTAAAAGGCAATGTGTAAAGTATTTGTACCAACACACAGTAATACAGTGAAAGTACTACAAAATGGACACCACACCAGTTAAAAAAATAGTCAATATTTATCTAAATCAAACAAGACCAAAACGACAAACATCCAACATACACAAGTAAAGTTATGAATTTTCAAAATAATAGTCTTACACCATAGAAAACAATGAAAGTACCTGGTTTGTGTCAAAAATAAAGCCGCACGGGTGAGCATGCGTCGGAAAGGTCAGTGATGCGTTGATTCCTTGCTCGCAAGTTAGGCTGTATGTCGTTTCTTCCCCGGTTGGGTAGGCGGTGCATTGTTTTTCTCTCCCGCAAGAGAGGGGTGTGTCATTTTCCACACTGGACACCTCGGATCCGCATAGGTTCACGATGATTTTGACGCCCAGCAACGATGCATGAGAAATCCAGCTGCACAGTGATGGAAAACCATGCTGTGTGGGGTTTGTGTTGTTTTTAGCAGCCGCAAGTGGTCGTTTACGTCATTTCTCCAGCTGCGATGCAGGTGGTGCATCGATTTCAGCAGCAAGGGGGGTGGCATGTCATTTTTACAGCTGTGTTGCAGGTGGTGCGTCAAAATTTCCCCCCCACGGCTTCCTGTGCATGGATTTCAGTCATTGTTCAACCAGCTTCACCTTTCAAGGGCCCAAGGACTGCATAAAGCACCAGCTGGCAGGACAGGAGTTTCAGCAGAGAGTCCAGGTGCTGGCAGAGCAAGTCTTTGATGGCCCTGAGACTTCAAAACAGAAGGTAAGCTCAGTCCAAGCTCTTGGAGAGTCTTCACAAGCAGAAATATACCACAAAGTCAAGTGTTAGTCCTCTTTCAGGCAGAAGCAGCAACTGCAGGCCATCCCAGCAAAGCACAGTCACAGGCAAAGGGGAAGTATTCCTCCTCCAGCTCTTCAGCTCTTCTCCTTGACAGAGGTTCCTCTTGGTTCCAGAAGTAATCTGAAAATCTGGGGTTTTGGGTTCACTATTTATACCCCTTTTGCCTTTGAAGTAGACCAAGTCTCTGTTGTTCACACGATCCTGCCTTGCCCAGGCTTGGCTGCAGACACACACCAGAGGGGTGGAGACTACATTGTTTGAGGGCAGGCACAGCCCATTCAGGTGGGCTCCCATTCAGGTGTAAGTGACCACTCCTCCCCCGACTCTAGCCCATATGGCCCATCAGGATATGAAGGCAATATCCCAGCTCCCTTTGTGTTACTGTCTAGAGAAGATACATAAACAGCGATCTGTCAGCCTGACCCAGAAAGGTAATACACAAGCAGGCAGAGTCAGAGAATGGCTTAAGCAAGAAAATGCCCACTTTCTAAAAGTGTCTTTTTCAAACTGACAATTTAAAAACCAACTTTACCGAAAATGTATTTTTAAATTGTGAGTTCAGAGACACCAAGTTCCACATTTCTATCCGCTCCCAAAGGAAAACTACACTTAGAAGATATTTAAAGTCAGCCCCCATGTTAACCTATGAGGTAGATGTAGGAGGCTGGCCTGGTGTGTGGTGTATACCTATGGTACTCACACCTTATACCAGGTCCAGGTATCCCTTATTAGTGTAGTGTAGTCAGGGACTAGAAGCCAGGCTCTCTAGAGGTAGCTATGGATGAGCAGCCAAGGCTTATCTAGGAGACATGCAAAGATCATGCAAAACCACTGTAGTCCCACTTAGTACTTATACACATGAAAGAAACAATAAGTATTACAAAAATAATGGTACTTTATTTTGGTGACACAAATACCAAAAATACCATAGAATCTATACTGCCTTAGGAGATAAGTAATATGCACATTATATACACTAGTATGCAGAAAACTGCACAAAAACAGAACACAGTGCAATTAGTGAAAATCACAATAGAGAGAAATAGCCCTAGGGGAGCACAAACCATATACTAAAAAAAGGAATGCGAGAGTGGGACCCCTACCTAGGTAAGTGGAGTGTGTAGTGGGGAGTTGGGAGTACCAGGAAAGCCCAAAGGTAAGTACCACAACCCACCCAGTGACCAGGAAAGCAGGAGTAAACCACTGTAAATTCCCCAGAACACCCACTTAGAAGAGAAGAAGGATAATGCAAAGCCCAGAAGAGACTGCAAGACACCAACAGTGGAGTTGTGGGAAAGTACCATCTTGCCTGGCATGTTACCCCCTTTACTTGTATGTATGTTTGTTTTTGCCTGTGTCACTGGGATCCTGCTAACCAGGACCCAAGTGCTCATAAAGTGTGCCCTGTATGTGTTCCCTGTGTGGTGCCTAACTATCACTGAGGCTCTGCTAACCAGCTCTCTCTGCTTTTAAAATTGTCACTGCATGCTACTGACTAATTTTACCAATTCTGATTGGCACACTGGAACACCATTATCATTCCCTAGTATATGGTACCTAGGTACCCAGGGTATTGGGTTTCCAGGAGATCCCTATGGGCTGCAGCATTTCTTTTGCCACCCATAGGGAGTTCAAACAATTCTTACACAGGACTGCCACTGCAGCCTGAGTGAAATAACGTCCACGTTATTTCACAGCCATTTACCACTGCACTTAAGTAACTTATAAGTCACCTATATGACTAACCTTCACCTGGTGAAGGTTGGGTGCAAAGTTACTTAGTGTGTGGCCACATCGTTCAGGGCAAATTCCCAGAACTTTCTGAGTGCTGGGACACCATTACACGCGTGCACTGTACATAGGACACTACCTATGTACAGCGTCACAATGGTAGCTCCGAACATGGCCATGTAACATGTCTAAGATCATGGAATTGGCACCCAAATGCCATTCTGGCATTGGGGGGACAATTCTGTGATCCCCCGGATCTCTAGCACAGAACCCGGGTACTGCCAAACTGCCTTTCCGGGGTCTCCACTGCAGCTGCTGCCAACCCCCCAGACAGGTTTCTGCCCTCCTGGGGTCCAGGCAGCCCTGGCCCAGGAAGGCAGAACAAAGGATTTCCTCTGAGAGAGGGTGTAACACCCTCTCCCTTTGGAAATAGGTGTGAAGGCTGGGGAGGAGTAGCCTCCCCCAGCCTCTGGAAATGCTTTGATGGGCACAGATGGTGCCCATCTCTGCATAAGCCAGTCTACACCGGTTTAGGGATCCCCCAGCCCTGCTCTGGCGCGAAACTGGACAAAGGAAAGGGGAGTGACCACTCCTCTGACCTGCACCTCCTAGGGGAGGTGCCCAGAGCTCCTCCAGTGTGTCCCAGACCTCTGCCATCTTGTAAACAGAGGTGTCTGTGGCACACTGGACTGCTCTGAGTGGCCAGTGCCAGCAGGTGACGTCAGAGGCTCCTTCTGATAGGCTCTTACCTCTCTTGGTAGCCAATCCTCCTTCCTAGGTAGCCAAACCTCCTTTTCTGGCTATTTAGGGTCTCTGCTTTGGGGAATTCTTCAGATAACGAATGCAAGAGCTCACCAGAGTTCCTCTGCATCTCCCTCTTCACCTTCTGCCAAAGGATCGACCGCTGACTGCTCAGGACGCCTGCAAAACCGCAACAAAGTAGCAAGACGACTACTAGCAACCTTGTATCGCTTCATCCTGCCGGCTTTCTCGACTGTTTCCAGGTGGTGCATGCTCTGGGGTAGCCTGCCTCCTCTCTGCACCAGGAGCTCTGAAGAAATCTCCCGTGGGTCGACGGAATCTTCCCCCTGCAACCGCAGGCACCAAAAGACTGCATCACTGGTCCTCTGGGTCCCCTCTCAGCACGACGAGCGTGGTCCCTGGAACTCAGCAACTCTGTCCAAGTGACTCCCACAGTCCAGTGACTCTTCAGTCCAAGTTTGGTGGAGGTAAGTCCTTGCGTCCCCACGCTAGACTGCATTGCTGGGTACCGCGTGATTTGCAGCTGCTCTGGCTCCTGTGCACTCTTCCAGGATTTTCTTCGTGCACAGCCAAGCCTGGGTCCCCGACTCTCCTTCCTGCAGTGCACAACCTTCTGAGTTGTCCTCCGGCGTCGTGGTACTCCCTTTTGTGACTTCGGGTGGACTCCGGTTCACTTTTCTTCTAAGTGCCTGTTCAGGTACTTCTGCGGGTGCTGCCTGCTTCTGTGAGGGCTCCCTACGTTGCTGGGTGCCCCCTCTGTCTCCTCTTCCAAGTGGCGACATCCTGGTCCCTCCTGGGCCACAGCAGCTCCCAAAAACCCTAACTGCGACCCTTGCAGCTACCAAGGCTTGTTTGCGGTCTTTCTGCGTGGGAACACCTCTGCAAGCTTCTTCACGATGTGGGACATCCATCCTCCAAAGGGGAAGTTCCTAGTCCTCTTCTTTCTTGCAGAACCTCCAAGCTTCTTCCAACAGGTGGCAGCTTCTTTGCACCCTCAGCTGGCATTTCCTGGGCTCCTGCCCACTCTCGACACTGTCGCGACTATTTGACTTGGTCCCCTTGTCTTACAGGTACTCAGGTCCGGAAATCCACTGTTGTTGCATTGCTGGTGTTTGTTCTTCCTGCAGAATCCCCCGATTACGACTTCTGTGCTCTCTGGGGGTAGTAGGTGCACTTTACACCTACCTTTCAGGGTGTTAGGGTGGGCTATTTTTCTATCCCTCACTGTTTTCTTACAGTCCCAGCGACCCTCTATAAGCTCACATAGGTTTGGGGTCCACTCGTGGTTCGCATTCCAATTTTGGAGTATATGGTTTGTGTTGCCCCCTATACCTATGTGCTCCTATTGCAATCTATTGTAACTTTACACTGCTTGCATTACTTTTCTTGCTATTACTTGCATAATTTTGGTTTGTGTACATATATCTTGTGTAAATATCTTATCCTCATACTGAGGGTACTCACTGAGATACTTTTGGCATATTGTCATAAAAATAAAGTACCTTTATTTTTAGTACTTCTGTGTATTGTGTTTTCTTATGATATTGTGCATATGACACCAGTGGTATAGTAGGAGCTTTACATGTCTCCGAGTTCAGCCTAACCTGCTTTGCCATAGCTACCTTCTATCAGCCTAAGCTGCTAGAAACACCTCTTCTACACTAATAAGGGATAACTGGACCTGGCACAAGGTGTAAGTACCTCTGGTACCCACTACAAGCCAGGCCAGCCTCCTACAGGGGTGTACAGGCCTCTTTCTATGTTGAACCTGGATTATAAGATCCTCAGTAAGATTTTGGCCACTAGACTGCTCCCATATATGACAACCTTAATACACCCAGATCAGGCGGGATTTGTCCCCGGGTAGAATACTGCGGATAACATTCGCAGATTGGTGGCAATCATGAGGGATCAGAATGTGGATAGTACAACATCCGGGGTTCTGGCGGTAGACATAGAAAAAGCCTTTGACAGTCTAGAATGGGATTTTCTCTATGCGGTGATGGCCCAGCTCCTATTGGGGCCTGAATATATTGCTTGGGTAAGACTGCTGTATACCAAACCCACTGACAGAGTACGTACTGGACGGACAATATCCAGAAGCTATACGGTCGGGCGGGGCACTAGACAGGGGTGTCCTCTCTCGCCACTTCTTTTTGCGGTGGCAATGGAACCCTTGGCGGCTGTGGCGAGGAGCGGTGGGGGAGGTCCCGGAATACTAGCAGGGGGGTGAGAGATACCAGATAGCCTTATATGCAGATGACCTACTGATTTTTTTGGAAGATGTACACAGAGAACTACCACGGGCACAGCAGATGCTTGCTCAGTTCGGGAGACTATCTGGATTAGGAGTGAACTGGGATAAAACTGGTTTGTTCCCTTTGAGATTCTCGGTGACACCTCCGTTGGGGCTGGGAATGATCAAGTGGGTTCCAAGCTGTCTTCCTTACTTGGGGGTTAAGATCTTTCACAACCCGCAAGATATTCTACAGAGTTATGTGGGGGGCTCACTGAGGTCACTAAGGTCCAATATGGCCTTTTGGCAAACCTTGCCTTTATCTGTTGCAGGAAGAGTAGCGATTCTTAAAATGATAGTGTTACCACAGCTATTATACCATTTTACTGTACTTCTGGTGTGGATACCCAAGGCCATATTTAAAGAGCTTGAGTCAATGGTCATTGCACTTCTATGGGGTAGTGGACGGAAGAGAGTGGCCTTGGTCAAATTGCAGAGACACTCCACGGACGGAAGGCTGGCGGTTCCGGATTTTGAAGCTTACTACTTGGCAGCGCAGTTCCAGTGGTTGGCACAACAGATTGCAAGTAAAGCAGAAACGGAGGCGAGAGTACATCCGTTTACTCCTACAGGGGCTAGGATATTTGAGGTATTGTTGGGATGCCCAATGCTGGAAAAGTTTATTTAGCAAAATTAAGATTAAAACCCCATTATCCTCGGAGCTCCCTCTGCTGTCATTACGGGCTTTGCCTCATCGGGGTGATTGGGGGGGGACTTCAGGCTTGGGTGGAGGCAGGAATTCAGACGGTGGGAACATTGTTTAAAGAAGGGACACTGTTACCCTTTGATGCCCTCAGAGCAGAATTCGAGTAACCAAGAGGTCACTTCTTACTGTATGGTGCCATTGCGGCCAGTATTCGCAGGCATTGGCGGGGAGGAATGGGCGAGCCTCCTGTTCAGGCAACCTGTACATATTTGGCGACATCCTCTGGTAAATATAAAGCAGTGTCAAACCTATACAGCAGGATTCAAGCTGACAGGAACCTACCCTTGACCCAACTTAAATCGACATGGGAGGAGGACCTGGGGACTGACATCACTGATGGGATTGGGGGCGCATCCTAGAGGGGATTCCCAAATCGACCTGAAATGCCAGGTTTAAGCTTATTAACTTCTATGCATTACATCGGGCATATCTTACCCCCGACAGGATCAATAGGTACTTTGGAACAGAAGGAGTAGGAGTCCCGAGGTGTGGATTGACAGGAGCGGAATTTAAACATATGTTCTTGGACTGCCTTCAGGTGGAGGTATTCTGGATGACCGTGTGCAGGATCGTGGCTAAAACCATAGAACGGGAAATCCGCCTGCTTGGATGGTTCTCACATTCTGCCAAGTACAAGGTTACTAACAAGTTTCAAGACCTGGCCTATGCGTTGGCAAAAAGGGAAATCGCGATGTCTTGGAAGAACCCAGTAGGTCCGAGAATACCCCAATGGACAAGAGAATTAACCAAATGGGCTTGGGGTGAGGGGAGAATTCTTCATGGGGAGGCCAGGAGGGGACTGAGACCACCAGAGGTGGCGCAGGGCTGGGAGATAGTGTTTGAAGCCCTTAGGGAGGAAACCCAGATGGATCCTGGCCCCGACGGAAGAGTGACTGGATAAGTAATTGAGCCACACTTGTGTTCCACTACTGGGGGCCTTCGCTCATGACTGAAGGTTCAGGAGGTATGGGTGCGTGGAGGGAGTCCATTATCCTCATATACAGGGAGTGGAATCTCATATCCCGGACATGACACATTTAGGTGCACTGTGGCTACGACTCTGTACTGTTGGCTCACCAAAGGGGGGGAGGGGATGTAGGGTGGGTGGGATCAGAATTATTAGGATCAAGATTGGCTTTAGGCATTAGATAACAAGATTACTTTGTATTGTATTGTACTGTATGTCTACTCACCAATGGTTGAATAAAACTACAAAAAAATATGTTTAAAAACAAAGGTGTAGGAAAGTACCATCTTGCCTGGCATGGTACCCCCATTTTTACTTGTGTGTCAGTTTGTTTTTGCCTGTGTCACTGGGATCCTGCTAGCCAGGACCCCAGTGCTCATAGTTTGTGGCCTATATGTGTTCCCTGTGTGGTGCCTAACTGTGTCACTGAGGCTCTGCTAACCAGAACCTTAGTGCTTATACTCTTTCTGAATTTTAAATTGTCACTGCCGGCTAGTGACCATTTTCACCAATTCTAATTGGCACAATGGAACACCCTTATAATTCCCTAGTATATGGTACCTAGGTACCCAGGGTATTGGGGTTCCAGGAGATCCCTATGGGCTGCAGCATTTCTTTTGCCACCCATAGGGAGCTCAGACAAATCTTACACAGGACTGCCACTGCAGCCTGAGTGAAATAACGTTCACCTTATTTCACAGCCATTTTACACTGCACTTAAGTAACTTATAAGTCACCTATGTCTAACCCTCACCTAGTGATGGTTAGGTGCAAAGTTACGAAGTGTGAGGGCACCCTGGCACTAGCCAAGGTGCCCCCACATTGTCCAGGACAATTTTCCCAGACTTTGTGAGTGCGGGGACACCATTACACGCGTGCACTACATATAGGTCAATACCTATATGTAGCTTCACAATGGTAACTCTGAATATGGCCATGTAACATGTCTAAGATCATGGAATTGTCCCCCCATGCCAAATCTGGTATTGGGGTGCCAATCCCATGCAACCCCGGGGCTCCAGCATGGACCCCGGGTACTGCCAAACTAGCTCTCTGGGGTTTTAACTGCAGCTACCGCTGCTGCCAACCCTCAGACAGGTTTCTGCCCTCCTGGGGTCTGGGCAGCCCAGTCCCAGAAAGGCAGAACAAAGGATTTCCCCTGAGAGAGGGTGTTACACCCTCTCCCTTTGGAAATAGGTGTTAAGGGCCAGAGAAGAGTAGCCTCTCCTGGCCTCTGGGAATGCTTTGAAGGGCACAGATGGTGCCCTCCTTGCATAAACCATTCTACACCGGTTCAGGGATCCCCCAGCCTCTGCTCTGGCGCGAAACTGGACAAAGGAAATGGGAGTGACCGCTCCCCTGTCCATCACCACCCCACGGGTGGTGCCCAGAGCTCCTCCAGTATGTCCCAGACCTCTGCCATCTTGAATGCAGAGGTGTGAGGGCACAGTGGAGGCCTCTGAGTGGCCAGTGCCAGCAGGTGATAGGTTCTTACCTGGTTAGGTAGCCAATCCTCCTCTGAGGGCTATTTAGGGCCTCTCCTGTGTGTTTCTCTTCAGATAACGAATGCAAGAGCTCACCAGAGTTCCTCTGCATCTCTCTCTTCAATTTCTGCCATGGATCAACCGCTGACTGCACCAGGACGCCTGCAAAACCGCAACAAACTAGCAAGACGACTACCAGCAACATTGTAACGCCTAATCCTGCTGGGTTTCTCAACTGTTTCCTGGTGGTGCATGCTATGAGGGCTGTCTGCCTTCACCCTGCACTGGAAGCCAAGAAGAAATCTCCTGTGGGTCGACGGAATTTTCCCCCTGCTAACGTAGGCACCAAACATCTGCATCACCGGTCCTCTGGGTCCCCTCTCATCTTGCAGAGCGTGGTTCCTGGAACACAGGAGCTGGATCCAAGTAACCCCGACAGTCCAGAGGTCCTTCTGTCCAAATTTGGTGGAGGTCAGTCCTTGCCTCCCCACGCCAGACGGTAATCCTGTGTACTGCGTGAACTGCAGCTGCTAGGGCTTCTGTGCACTTTTGCAAGGAATCCTCCGTGCACAGCATAGCCCAGGTCCCCAGCACTCCGTCCTGCATTGCTCAACTTCCTGAGCAGACCACCGGCTTTGTGTGACCCTCCTTTGTAGTGTTGAGACGACCGCTGTGCTCAGATTTCTTGAACACCTGTTCAATTGCTTCTGCGGGTGCTGCCTGCTTCTGCGTGGGCCCTCTGTGCTGCTGAGAGCCCCCTCTGTCTCCTTCTCCAAGGGGCGACTTCCTGGTCCTTCCTGGGCCGGCAGCACCCATTTTCTTCAACTGCGACTCTTGCAGCTAGCAAGGCTTGTTTACGGTCTTTCTGCGTGGAAACAACTCTGCATCCTCCAGCACACCGTGGGACATCTTCTGTACGAAGGAGAAGTTCCTGGCATCTTCTGTTGTTGCAGAATATTCAGCTTCTTCCACCTGGAGGCAGACCTTTTGCACCGTCATTAGAGGTTTAGTTGCGTGTATATTTTGTGTATTTTACTTACCTCCTAAGGGAGTATATCCTCGGAGGTATTTTTGGGCACATTGTCACTAAAATAGAGTACCTTTATTTTTAGTAACTCTTAGTATTGTGTTTCTTATGATATAGTGCTATATAATATAAGCGGTATAGTAGGAGCTTTGCACGTCTCCTAGTTCAGCCTAAGCCGCTCTGCTATAGCTACCTCTATCAGCCTAAGCTGCTAGAACACTACTAATCTACTAATAAGGTATAACTGGACCTGGCGCAAGGTGTAAGTACCATCAGGTACCCACTATAAGCCAGTCCACCCTCCTACATTGGTGGTGCAGTAGTGGGATAAGTACTTGCAACTGCTTTACCACTTTGTCATTTGGTGCTTTTCATAAGAAAAACATATACCAAATACTTCAGAATATACACAGTTAACCTAAACAGTTTAACTTTCTTGCTTTAAACTTTCTAAAAAGTTTCTGAAAAGTTTTCAAAAGTTTTTCTCTTTTCTTTAAAAGTTTCTAAAACCTTTTTTCTCTCTGTCCTAAACCCTTTCTAATCATGTCTGCAGTAGAACTTACTCCCACAGTTGTCCAGGCAACCTATGGTAGTTTAAACTTTAAAGGTTTGAGGGGTGTCTGCATTGAAAGAGGTTTAAGCATTGTTAAGAATCCTACCAAAGATCCTCTCCTTAGCCTTCTCCTAGAAAGTGACCAGAACCAGTCTGGCCCATCCCAGGATCAGGAGGTAGTGGAGGAGGGTACCCAGCAAGACTCAGAGGAGTCCCCAGAGGATGCTGGGGAGGGTTCTTCCAAGGACCTGCCAGCTAACCGGCCATCTAGTGACACTAGTAGTGGGAGGGGGGTCACACACTAGTAGGGCACCTTTCACTCCTAATGGCCAGGTTACTAGAGTCCAGCCAGTTAGGGAGAGGTCTCACTCTGCCAATTCCCACATTTCTTCTGTATCTCACAATTCCCAAGCCTCCCACCCCAAGGATAACATTATGGAAAGGGAACTCAGAAAGCTGAGGTTGGAAGAGGCCAGGCTGAAGTTAAAACAGCAGCAGCTGGCCTTGGACAGGGAATCTCTGGATGTAGAGAGGGAAAGGCAGAGGTTGGGGTTAGTTCCCCATGGTGGCAGCAGCAGTGTTTTTGATAGCAATCCTATGAGAGAACAAGATTCCAGAAACCTGCATAGGATAGTCCCCCCTTACAAGGAGGGGGATGACATTAACAAGTGGTTTGCTGCACTTGAGAGGGCCTGTATGGTACTGTTGGTCCCTCAAAGGCGGTGGGCTGCTATCTTGTGGCGATCTTTCACTGGTATGGGTAGGGATAGGCTCCTTACTGTCAGATAAACTGATGCTAATAATTACAAAGTTTTGAAGGATGCACTCTTGGATGGATTTGGCTTAACCACTGAATAATACAGGATTAAGTTCAGAGACACCAGAAAACAGTCCTCTGAAGACTGGACAGACTTTGTAGACTGTTCAGTGAAGGCCTTGGAGGGTTGGTTACATGGTGTAAGGTGACTGACTATGAAAGCCTGTATAATCTAATCCTGAGAGAGCATATTTTGAACAATTGTGTGTATGATTTGTTGCACCAGTACTTGGTAGACTCAGATCTGACCTCTCCCCAAGAATTGGGAAAGAAGGCAGACAAATGGGTCAGAACAAGAGTGAACAGAAAAGTTCATACAGGGGGTGACAAGGATGGCAAGAACAAGGATGGCAAGTCTTCTGACAAGGGTGGGGACAGAGATAAAAAACATTCTGAGTCTTCATCAGGCCCCCAAAAATCCTCTGGGGGTGGTGGGTCCAAATCCTCTTCCCACAATCAAAAGAAGCCATGTTGTTATTTATGTAAAGTAAAAGGCCATTGGGCAAGTGATCCCACTTGTCCAAAGAAAAACACCAAGGCTCCCACTACCACAAGCCCAACTGCGACCCCTAGTGCCCCTAGTAATAGCAGTGGTAGTGGGAAGTCTACTACAAATAGCCAATCCAAGCGTGTAGCTGGGCTCACCATTGGCAGTGTAGTTGGGGTTGGTCTTGTTAGGGAGACCACAGAGGCTGTTTAAGTCTCTGATGGTGGTATTGACTTTGCCACCTTGGTTGCTTGTCCCCTTAATATGGGAAAGTGCAAGAAACTTCCTCTAATAAATGGTGTTGAGGTTGAGGCCTACAGGGACACAGGAGCCAGTGTAACTATGGTGATAGAGAAACTGGTTCACCCTGAACAACACCTACTTGGTCAGCAGTACCAAGTGACTGATGCTCACAATAACACACTTAGCCACCCCATGGCTGTTGTGAATCTCAACTGGGGGGGGGTGGTTACTGGCCCAAAGAAAGTTGTGGTAGCCACTGACTTACCTGTAGATTGCTTACTAGACAATGATTTGGAGACATCAGCTTGGGCTGAAGTGGAGTTGGAGGCTCATGCAGCAATGCTGGGCATTCCTGGGCATATTTTTGCTATGACTAGGACTCAGGCCAAAAAGCAAAAAGGACAGGGAAACTTGGATCTTGGAACAATGGACCAAGTGCTCCCAAAAGCTAGGGGTAGTAAGAGTAAATCCTTGCCCACTATCTCTCCCTCTCCAGAAGATTCTTCTCTTGAGGAAGAGGAATCCTCTCCCTGTGCGGAACCTACACCAGATGAGCTGGCAGCAGACACTGCTGAGCTTTTGGGTGCGGGGGGCTGCTAGGGAAGAGCTGAGTGTGGCATAGCAGACCTGTCCCACACTAGAGGGTTTGAGACAGCAAGCTGTCAAACAGCAGAATGGGGATGTCACTGATAGCCATAAGGTGCATTGGGAAGACAACCTCCTGTATACTGAGTCAACAGACCCTAAACCTGGAGCTGCCAGGAGAGTGGTCATCCCTTTGCAGTATAGTGAGTTTCTTCTAACCTTGGCACATGACATTCCTTTGGCTGGGCATTTGGGCCAGAGTAAAACTTTGGACAGGCTTGTTCCATTGTTTCACTGGCCTCATATGTCACAGGACACTAAAGAGTTTTGTCGCTCTTGTGTGACCTGCCAACCCAGTGGCAAGACTGGTGGCACACCAAAGGCCCCCTTAATTCCACTTCCTGTGGTTGGGGTACCCTTTGAAAGGGTAGGGTTGACATAGTTGGCCCCCTTGAACCACCAACAGCTTCAGGCAATAGGTTTATCATTGTGGTAGTGGACCATGCCACTAGGTATCCTGAAGCAATTCCCTTAAGGAGCACTACAGCTCCTGCAGTGGCAAAGGCCCTCCTGGGAATATTTTCCAGAGTGGGCTTCCCTAAGGAAGTGGTGTCAGGCAGAGGTAGTAACTTCATGTCTGCATACCTCAAAGCAATGTGGAAGGAGTATGGTGTTACATACAAGTTCACTACTCCTTATCATTCACAAACAAATGGTCTGGTTGAGAGGTTTAAAAAAAACTCTCAAAGGTATGATAATGGGACTCCCTGAAAAACTCAGAATGAGATGGGATGTCCTGTTGCCATGCCTCCTTTTTTCTTACAGGGAGGTACCCCAAAAAGGAGAGGGCTTTAGCCCCTGTGAACTCCCCTTTGGGCACCCTCTGAGAGGTCCCCTTGCACTTGTAAAGGAGGGTTGGGAACAACCTTTAAAAGCTCGTAAACAAGACATTGTGGACTATGCACTTGGCCTAAGATCAAGAATGGCTGAGTACATGAAAAAGGCCAGTAAAAACCTTCAGGCCAGCCAGGAGCTGCAAAAGCAATGGCATGACCAGAAGGCTGTCCTGACCCACTACCACCCAGGACAGAAGTTGTGGGTATTGGAGCCTGTGGCCCCAAGAGCACTCCAGGACAAATGGAGTGGACCTCATCTAATTGTTGAGAAAAAGGGTGAGGTTACCTACTTGGTAGACCTGGGCACTGCCAGGAGTCCCCTTAGGGTGCTCCATGTCAATCGCCTAAAACCCTACTATGACAGGGCTGACTTAACCCTGCTCATGGCAACTGAGGGACAGGAAGAAGAGAGTGACCCTCTCCCTGATCTCTTCACCACCACTGAAGCTGATGGCTTAGTGGAGGGAGTGGTGCTTGCAGATTACCTTACTGCTGAGCAGAAGGACAACTGTGTAAATCTCCTAAGCCAATTTTCTGAACTCTTCTCACTGATACCAGGTACCACTACTCGGTGTGAGCACACAATCAATACTGGAGACAGTTTACCTGTCAAAAGTAAGATTTATAGGCAGCCTGACTATGTTAGGGACTGCATAAAACAAGAGGTACAGAAAATGCTGGACTTAGGAGCGATTGAGCCTTCAGAAAGCCCATGGGCTAGCCCAGTGGTGCTTGTCCCAAAACCTCACAGTAAGGATGGTAAAAAAGAAATGAGGTTTTGTGTTGACTACAGAGGTCTCAATCAGGTAACCAAGACTGAGGCTCACCCTATACCCAGGGCAGATGAGCTCATAGATCCACTGGCTTCTGCTAAGTATCTAAGCACTTTTGATTTAACTGCAGGGTATTGGCAGATTAAGATCAGAAGATGCAAAACCTAAAACTGCATGTTCCACCTTTGGAGGGCATTATCAGTTCACTGTGATGCCCTTTGGTTTACAAAAATGCACCTGCCACTTTTCAAAGGTTGGTGAACACAGTTCTGCAAGGTTTGGAAGCTTTTAGTGCAGCATATCTAGATGATATAGCTGTCTTAAGCTCCACCTGGGATGAGCACCTGGTCCACCTGTGGAACGTTTTGGAGGCCCTGCAAAAGGCAGGCCAAACTATCAAGGCTTCAAAGTGCCAGATAGGGCAGGGGAAAGTGGTTTATCTGGGCCACCTGGTAGGTCGGGAACAGATTGCACCACTGAAGGGGAAGATCCAGACCATTATGGAATGGGCTCCCCCTACTACTCAAACCCAGATGAGAGCCTTTCTAGGTCTCACAGGGTATTATAGGAGGTTCATTAAGAACTATGGCTCCCTTGCAGCTCCTCTTAATGACCTCACTAATAAGAAGATGCCTAAAAAGTTATTGTGGACAGCTAGCTGTCAAAAGGCTTTTGATGAGCTCAAACAGGCCACGTGCTCGGCACCTGTCCTAAACAGCCCTTGCTACTCCAAGAAGTTCATAGTCCAGACTGATGCTTCTGAATTAGGGGTTGGGCAGTGCTATCACAGCTTAAACCTGGGGGCCAGGATCAACCTGTTGCTTTCATCAGCAGGAGGTTGACCCCTAGAGAAAAGTGTTGGTCTGCCATAGAGAGGGAGACCTTTGCTGCGGTCTGGGCACTGAAAAAGGTGAGACCATACCTGTTTGCTACTCACTTTATTGTTCAGACAGACCACAAACTTCTATTATGGCTAAAACAAATGAAAGGTGAAAACCCTAAATTGTTGAGGTGGTCCATCTCCCTACAGGGAATGGACTATACAGTGTAACATAGACCCGAGAGTACCCACTCCAATGCAGATGGACTCTCCAGATATTCCTACTTAGACAATGAAGACTCATCTGGGCAAGGTTAGCCTTACTGACCCTTGTTTGGGGGGGGGATGCGGTTGTGTAGGAAAGTACCATCTTGCCTGGCATGTTACCTCCATTTTCACTTGTGTGTCAGTTTGTTTTTGCCTGTGTCACTGGGATCCTGCTAGCCATGACCCCAGTGCTCATAGTTTGTGGCCTATATGTGTTCCCTGTGTGGTGCCTAACTGTGTACTGAGGCTCTGCTAACCAGAACCTCAGTGCTTATGCTCTCTCTGTCTTTCAAATTGTCACTGCAGGTTAGTGACCATTTTCACCAATTCTAATTGGCACACTGGAACACCCTTATAATTCCCTAGTATATGGTACCTAGGTACCCAGGGTATTGGGGTTCCAGGAGATCCCTATGGGCTGCAGCATTTCTTTTGCCACCCATAGGGAGCTCAGACAATTCTACACAGGACTGCCACTGCAGCCTGAGTGAAATAACGTCCACGTTATTTCACAGCCACTTTACACCGCACTTAAGTAACTTATAAATCACCTATATGTCTAACCCTCAATTAGTGAAGGTTAGGTGCAAAGTTACTTAGTGTGAGGGCACCCTGGCACTAGCCAAGGTGCCCCCACATTGTTTAGGGCAAATTTCCCGGACTTTGTGAGTGCGGGGACACCATTACATGAGTGAACTACATATAGGCCAATACCTATGTGTAGCATCACAATGGTAACTCCTAACATTGCCATGTAACATGTCTAGGATCATGGAATTGTTCCCCCAATACCACTCTGGTATTGGGGGGACAATTCCATGCATCCCCGGGGCTCCAGCATGGACCCCGGGTACTGCCAAACTAGCTCTCTGGGGTTTTCTTTGCAGCTACCGCTGCTGCCAACCCTCAGACAGGTTTCTGCCCCTTGGGGCCTGGGCAGCCCAGTCCCAGGAAGGCAGAACAAAGGATTTCCTCTAAGAGAGGGTGTTACACCCTTTCCCTTTGGAAAGAGGTGTTAAGGGCCTGAGAGGAGTAGCCTCTCCTGGCCTCTGGAAATGCTTTGAAGGCCACAGATGGTGCCCTCCTAGCATAAACCAGTCTACACCAGTTCAGGGATCCCCCAGCCCCTGCTCTGGCGCGAAACTGGACAAAGGAAAGGGGAGTGACCACTCCCCTGTCCATCACCACCCCAGGGGTGGTGCCCAGAGCTCCTCCAAGTTGTCCCAGACCTCTGTCATCTTGAATGCAGAGGTGTGAGGGCACAATGGAGACCTCTGAGTGGCTAGTGCCAGCAGGTGACGTCAGAGACCCCTCCTGACAGGCTCTTACCTGGTTAGGTAGCCAATCCTCCTGTGAGGGCTATTTAGGGTCTCTCCTGTGGGCTTCTCCTCAGATAACGAATGCAAGAGCTCACCAGAGTTCCTCTGCACTTTTCTCTTCGACTTCTGCCAAGGATCGACCGCTGACAGCTCCAGGACGCCTGCAAAACTGCAACAAAGTAGCAAGAAGACTACCAGCAACATTGTAGTGCCTCATCGTGCCGGCTTTCTCGACTGTTTCCTGGTGGTGCATGCTCTGAGGGCTGTCTGCCTTCACCCTGCACTGGAAGCCAAGAAGAAATCTCCTGTGGGTCGACTGAATTTTCCCCTGCTAACGCAGGCACCAAACGTCTGAATCACCGGTCCTCTGGGTCCCCTCTCATCTTGACGAGCGTGGTCCCTGGAATACAGGAGCTGGATCCAAGCGTCCCCAACATCCCAGTGGCCCTTCTGTCCAAATGTGGTGGAGGTAAGTCCTTGCCACCCCAAGCCAGGCAGTCATCCTGTGTACTGCAGCTGCTAGGGCTCCTGTGCACTTTTGCAAGACTTCCTTTGTGCACAGCACATCCCAGGTGCCCAGCACTCCATCCTGCCCTTATAACTCGCTGAATTGGAGTCCGACTTATTGGGATCCTCTTTTGTTGTACTGAGATGACCGCTGTGCTCAGATCTTCTGAACGCCTGTTCAGGTGCTTCTATTCCTGCGTGGGCTCTCTCTGTTGCTGAGCACCCCCTCTGTCTCCTCCTCCAAGGGGCGACCTCCTGGTCCTTCCTGGGCCCTGGCAGCACCCAAAACCTTCAACTGCTACTCCTGCAGCTAGCAAGGCTTGTTTGCGGTCTCTCTGCTTGTAAACAACTCTGCATCCAGCCCTTTTGCACCTTCATCTGGGGTTTAGTGGGTTCCTGCCCCCTGGACACTTGCGTGACTCTTGGACTTGGTCCCCTTCCTTTACAGGTCCTCAGGTCCAGGAATCCATCTTCAGTGCTTTGCAGTCAGTTGTTGTCTTTGCAGAATCCCCTATCTCAACTTTACTGTCTTTCTGGGGTAGTAGGGTAACTTTACTCCTACATTTCAGGGTTTTGGGGTGGGGTATCTTGGACATCCTTAGTGTTTTCCTACACTCCCAGTGACCCTCTACACACTACACTAGGCCTGGGGTCCATTTGTGGTTCGCATTCCACTTTTGGAGTGTATGGTTTGTGGTGCCCCTAGGCCTATTTTCTCCTATTGCATTCTATTGTGTTCTACAGTGTTTGCACTACTTTTCTAACTGTTTACTTAGCTGGTTTTGGTTTGTGTGTATATTTTGTGTATATTACTTACGTCCTAAGGGAGTATATCCTCTGAGATACTTTTGGCATATTGTCACTAAAATAAAGTACCTTTATTTTTAGTAACTATGAGTGTTGTGTTTTCTTATGATATAATACTATATGATATAAGTGGTATAGTAGGAGCTTTGCATGTCTCCTAGTTCAGCCTAAGCTGCTCTGCTATAGCTACCTCTATCAGCCTAAGCTGCTAGAACACTACTAATCTACTAATAAGGGATAACTGGACCTGGCATAAGATGTAAGTACCACAAGGTACCCACTATAAGCCAGGCCAGCCTCCTACACCCTTGTTTGTAGTGGGTACCAAAGGTACTTACACCCTATGCCAGTTCCAGTTATCCCTTATTAGTGAAATATAGTCAGTGTCTAGAAGCCAGGCTGTCTAGAGGTAGCTGTAGGCAGAGCAGCCGAGGCTGAACTAGGAAACATGCAAAGCTCTTGCAAAACCACTGTAGTCACATAGTACTTACACACATGAAAGACAATACTCAGTGTTACCAAAAATAATGGTACTTTATTTTAGTGACACAATGCCAAATATATCTCAGAGGCTATACTCCCTTGGGAGGTAAGTATAATACACAAAATCTACACTAGTAACCAAAGTCAGGTAAGTAAACAGTCATAAAATAGTGCAAACAGTGAAAATCACAATAGATTGCAATAGGCCTAGGGGGAACACAAACCATATGCTAAAATAGAATCTCTGTTTCCCACCTAGGCAAGTGTAGTGTGTAGAGGGGCACTGGGAGGGTAAGAAAACACCAAAGATAAGTAAAATACCCCACCCCAGAGCCCAGGAAAGCAGGAGTAACGTACAGCTGGTTTCCTAAAAACACAGTAGAAGTTGTGATAAAGAATAATACAAAAACCAAGCAAGACTGCAAGACACCAGTGATGAATTCCTGGACCTGAAGACCTGTGGACAGAGGAAGGAGACCAAGTCAAAGAGCCGCTGAAGAGTCCAGGGAGAACAGGAGTGCCTTCTAACCTGGATGAAGTTATAAAAGTGAAACCTCCAGTTGGAAGAAAAAGTCAGAATTGCACCAAAGAGGACAGCTGCGGGGTCCTGCTTGGTGCAGAAGATGTCCCACATTGAGTAGATGAATGCAGGCTGCTTTTCGTTGCTGGATTCCGCCAACAAGCCTTAGCTCAGACAAAAACGTGTTTGGTGGGAAAAAGACGCTGCCTGAGACCAGGAGGAACCTGGGGGTCTCAACTCAGGATGAGGAGACAGAGGGGGCACTCAGAGAGCCTTCACAAGACTAGGCAGCACCCACAGGAGTCCCAAAACACAGGGACAAAGGAGTTGCAAATTGCAGTCGTGGCAGCACAACACAAAGGGATCCCACGCCACCGGAGAACAACTCAGGGAGCTGGGCGTTGCAGGATAGAGTGCTGGGGACCTGGGCTATGCTGTGCAGAAAGGATTTCTTGGTGAAGTGCACAGAAGCCCTAGGAGCTGCAAAACATGCGGTGCACTGGGGTACTGTCTGGCATGGGGAGGCAAGCTCTGACCTCCACCAAATTTGGACAGCTAGACCTTTGGACAGTCAGGGTCACTTTAGTCCACCACCTGTGTTCCAGGATCCATGCTCGTCGTCGGGAGAGGGGACTCCAAGTACTGGCTGTTGCTGCAGAGAGGTGCCTGCTGAAGCAGGGAAGTGACTCCGTCACTCCACAGGAGATTCCTTCAATTCTTCCAGTGCAGGCTGAAGTCAGGCAGTCCTCTGTGGATGCACAACCTGGAAACTTTTGCAGTTGCTGACAGGAACTGGAGTTACAGACTTGCAGTCATCACCTTGGATACTTTTTTGCAAGTTGTAGAGTTCCTGGAGCTGTTCTGCTGTTGATCCAACGGTAGAAGGAGAAGTAAAGGATGCAGAGTATTCCTGCTGGAGTCTTGCTATCTGAATCTGAGGAAACACCCACAGGAGAGATCCTAAATAGCCCTGAGAGGAGGATTGGCTACCTAACCAGGTATGGACCTATCAGGAGGAGTCTCTGACATCACCTGCTGGCACTGGCCACTCAGATGCTCCCAGAGTATCCCAATACCTTGGAATCAAAGATGGCTAACACCAAGGACACTCTGGAGGAGCTCTGGGCACCACCTCTGGGGTGGTGATGGACATGGGAGTGGTCACTCCCCTTTCCTTTGTCCAGTTTCCCGCCAGAGCGGGGACTGGGGGTCCCTGAACCGGTGTAGAATGGATTATGCAAGGAGGGCACCATCTGTGCCCTTCAAAGCACTTCCAAAGGCTCTGGGAGGATACCCCTCCCATGCCTGTAACACCTATTTCCAAAGGGAGAGAGGGGTGACACCCCTGTCCCAAAGGAAATGCATGATTCTGCCTTCCTGGGATTGGGCAGAAGCCTGTCTTTGAGGTGGCAGCAGCTGGGGCTGCAGTGAAAACGTCAGAAGACTGGTATGGCAGTACTGGGAGTCCACGGTAGAGCCCCCAGGGTGCATGGAATTGGCCTCCCAATACCAGAATCAGATTGGGGGTACAATTTCCGGTTCTTAGACACCTCGCATGGCCATATTCAGGGTTGCCATTGTGAAGCTACATATATGTGTTGACCTATATGTAGTGCACACTTATAATGGTGTCCCGGCAGTCACGAATTCCGGGAAAATGGGCCTGGACAATGTGGGGGCATCTCCGCTAGTGCAGGTGTGCCCTCACACAATGCAACCTTGCACCTAGCCTTCAGGGTCTGAAGGTTAGAAATATAGGTGACTTATAAGTTACCTAGTGCAGTGAAAATGGCTGTGAAAAAGTGCTTACACTATTTCATTCAGGCTGCAATGGCAGTCCTGAAGAAGTGTTTGTATGAGCTCCTTATGGGTGGCAAAATAAATGCTGCAGCCCATAAGGATCTCCTGTAACCCCAATGCTCTGGGTACCTAGGTAGCACATACTAGTGACTTATAAGGGGGGTCCAGTATACCAATTTGGAGTGGAATACTGGCTAACCAGTATGTAAGTACAAATCTGGAACCAGAGAGAGCATAAGCACTGGAGTTCTGATTACCATGACTCCAGTGACAAAGTCAAGCATACTGACAAAAAACAGTGAAACATTCTGACATGTAGGGCACAAAGCATAAGCACTGGGTTCCTGACTAGCAGATCCCAGTGACACAGTCAAAACACACTAACAGGCCAAAAATGGGGGTTACCACGCTAGAAAGACAACAACATTTAATTGCACCGGCCAGCAGTTTCTGAACAGAGCTTTAGGCATCTGCACTTGTTCTTTCACAAATTAAGCACTGGATTGGATTCATAAAACGGGCAAAGGCAGTTAGTATAAAAGTAAAGTCAGATTAAGTAGTACAGACTTACAAAATCAATCACTCAAGGAAATTGTAAAATGCATTACTCACCCGTGAGGGTCTCAAGGCGCTGTGTGGGTGGGGGGGGATACTGCTCGAACAGCCAGGTCTTGAGAAGTCTTCTGATGCAGGTGGGTGGGAAGGGTGGTCCACGTCTTGGCGGCGAGGTACCAAAATGAGCGGAGCTGTCGGGTCGGGATGTAGAAGTGTTGTAGCTTAGCAGCGATTAGATTAAGCATTAGCAGAAGACATCTTGTATTTAGTAACTATTGTGAACATTTCGCGGAATCCATTTTGTATTCATGTCAGCCATTTTCTCTGCCACATGCTGCCATGTGCTCACCATGTGCTCTGTCCTACCTTTCTGTTAACTACTCTTGAAATCTGCCTAGTGACAAGTTATATTTAGCATCTCCCACTTTAGCACATGCTCCGTAAGGTCTGCAGCTGTTAGTCCTTGAAAACTGTTAGCTCCTCCTACCTGTCGACTGTGCATTTTCCACATGACCTTACATGTATACAAGTCTTGCTTCTATAATTGTACCACCTCCTTTTAGCCCCTGCATGGGTATAAAAGGACCATGCTCTCTCAGTTCAGTGTGCTACTTCAAACATCACCTAAGGGTGCTGTTTGAACTGTAGTACCACCTCATGAGGTTAATAAACTTTGTCTTTTATTTCAGTTCCTGTGCCAACTTCTTCCTACATGGTCTGAGGACTTTGTGCAGAGAAAGGTGAACCCCTTGTACTAGTAGGCCTTGCTGAGGCTTACTTCAACAAATTGGCGCCCGAACAGGGACTCATCGGTGACTCGGACGCCCAACGGATTGGTCGCGACGAAGGATTGGGATCTCGCTGCGGACGATCAATGCCTGAGGAGACCCGAGTCTTGGCAACCACGGCGTTTTTCCCTTCCTTCTGATTTGACCATCCAGGTGGCGCCGGTCCTCGACTGAGATCCTTTTTGTTCATTCGTCATGCAGTGACCATTTGGTCGATTTTAGAACTTGGCAGTTGGAACCTGGACACCCTGTGACTGGTAAGAGCCGTTTTACGGCACTTGCTGTGGGTTTTGATGCCTTTGTTTGGTAATGTAGTTTAGCACTACTTACTGTGGCTCTCGTGTTTTGGGTGACTAGTCAATTTGTGTCTTTTGAATTGATATATAAATTGCAATTTATATAGGCAGGTAATGAGGAGAATTTTCTCCAATTTAATTTTGATTTGAACAGCACCTTAAGTGCTACTTTGATTATAATATTGCATATTCTGCACTATTTTTGGCATGCCTTTTTTTAGCGCACCTCGTAGGATGTGTTGCTTTTGTAATGGTACCAATTTGAGACTGGAAGAATCGCAACCGCCACCCCCAAAGGGGACACCAAATAGAGATATGTATGTTAAACATGTTCTTTCTTCTATAATGTACAGCACATTATGGAATAAATACACTCGTGCGGATCCTGAGTTACGTTGGCCTATGCATGGGTCATTTGATTTGCGAAAGATTGAGTATGTGGAACAATGTATGTGTAAGTGAAAGTCTAGGCAAGATGTGTTTGACTGTGTACGAATGTGGGAGAAAGAAGTGTGTGGACGAGTGTAGCGTGAGCAAGCCTTGCTTGAGAAAGAGCAGCGGAAGAATGTATATGTAAAAGCATTGGAAATGAGAAAGAAATAAATAAATGACTTAAAGGAGCTAGAAGAGAAAAAACGTAAATTACAGGTAACTGGCCAATACACCCATTAGGTAACCTCTCTATCCTATCCTTAATAAACCACATGATGATTTTTTGTTACTAGATCGCCCTCCACCTCCGTATGTCGTTCCTTCTGCCCCTCATGAGTTAGCTAAGGTCTCCAGTTCGGAGCAACAGAAGATGCGGGACAGTCGCTCTATGTTGCCTGCTGACCGTGCGTCTGAGTTTAGATCTATTGCTCATAAAACAATTCGTAGCGTTGTCTCTGCTTCTGAACTTTTAGATAACATGAAAGGGTGGACGGAAAAGGAGCAGCTATATTTTACTGAGGCATTTGGCACAAAAGTTATTGAACTATTTTGGAAATATTCTGATGAGTTAGAGCCCGATGATGTAGCAGCTGATCATAAGCAAATGCGTGATGGTCTTTTTGTTTTCCCCCAGGTGGCTGATGCAATCAGGCATTTGGTGAAATTATGTGTTGCAGCAGACCGTTTGCGAGAGGTGAAAAGGGCCGTGGACGTAGTTGCACGGACATCTCAGACTGGCGGGGTGCAAGCTTCCATCTTTGGAACAGATAAGATTATGATAGTTCACGCAAAACCAATGCGGGAGGCTGCGCCTTTCTATGTTCCTCCTAAAGGATAGGGTACAAGTGATGATAAAACTTCTGTTGATGCTAAGGGTTATTTTATTTATAATTGGGTGTATACTCCTTGGAATAGGGCAGATGTAATGGCACTTAAAACAGCATTACTTGACCCGCGGAAAAATACAGCCGCCTTTTATGAGGAAGTTGAGGGAGCAATTAGTTCTTGTACTATGACTTTGGACAACTTGATTCTTTTGTTTAGCCTGAAGGTGTGGCTCTCATACAATATGTCAATGGTATTTTGTTGGCAGCTGATACCCCTGAGCAATGTGAAAAGTGCACTTTGTCCTTACTTTCTTTTCTTGCTTCACACCATCATAAAGTGTCACGAAAGAAATTGCAATATTGTAGACCAAAGGTAACCTATTTAGGTCACCTTTTGTCTAAGGAGGGCCGTGCACTTACATCGGGTCGTATTCAAACAATTTTAGACACACCAGTACCCTCTACTCAGAAAGATGTTTGTGCATTCCTTGGACTTACTTCTTTTTGTAGGCAATGGATATTAGGGTTTTCACACATTGTCAAACCTTTGCTAGTACTTTTGACTAAAGATACTCCAATGCCCCTCCCATGGACAGATGAATGTGAGACTTCTTTCCAGCAGCTACAACAAGCCCTTTGTTCAGCACCAGTGTTAGGTACTCCAGATTACATGAAGCCTTTTGCACTTTACGTACTTGAGAAAGATGGATGTGCATTGTCAGTTTTAGTACAGACACATGGTGATAAGCAGCGTCCCTTTGCATATTTTTCAGCAGTACTTGATCCTGTCACTCGAGCATTGCCTGGGTGTTTTCGTTCAGTTGCGGCAACAGCTGTGTCAATACGTCAGAGTGAAGGGATAGTTTTGTCACATAAGCTGTTGGTGTTAGTACCCCATGCGGTTGATGCTCTTTTAAATCAAACAAAGACACAACATTTAACTAGCGCTCACCTGATAGGCTATGAATTGACATTGCTTGCTCCTCACATTACACTGAAGAGATGTGCAACACTAAATCCAGCCACTTTGTTGCCATATCCGGTGACTCAGCCTCAGTCACAAGAAACACATGATTGTATATTCCTTACCGAAGAACAGACAAAGGGTCGTATTGATTTACAAGATATGCCCCTTCCAGATGTAGACGGGGAATTGTGGGTTGATGGGTCTTGCTTGAAGTTGCCAGATGGTACGACCTCAGCTGCATATGCAATCACCACAATACACACGGTAGTGGAGACAGCTCGTATACCACAGAAGTCAGCTCAAGCAGATGAACTAATAGCTTTGACACGAGCATGTGAGCTTAGTACTGACTTATGTGTGAACATTTATACAGACAGCCGCTATGCTTTTGGAGTGGCTCATGATTTTGGTTTGCTTTGGAAGGAGAGAGGCTTTCTCACATCCCACGGGATGCAGATAATGCACGGAGAATTAGTGCATAACCTCTTGACTGCATTGACATATCCAAAGAAACTAGCTATTGTGAAATGTAGTGCACATAAGAAAGTGACCAATAAGATAGGGCAAGGTAATGCTCTTGCAGACCGCGTAGCACGTGAGACTGCGATGCAGCGAAGTACTACTTCTATGTATGTAGTGAAGTCACAAGCTGAACGTTGGCATAATGCTAGACAAGACGTATTAGATATACAGAAATCTGCTTCTGTGAAAGAACGTGAGCAATGGTCTGAAGATGGAGAATTGGATGATGAGGACTGTTGGCGGAATAAGCAGATGGATAAATGGAAATTGCCTATAGCTTTTGTACAACCTATGGTTCAGATGGCACATGGGCTGGCACATGTTGGAGCTTCAACAATAACGAAGTTGCTTACGCATGTTTGGGAGCATCCAGACATTTCCAGTACAGCTAAGAGAGTAGTACAGTCTTGTTTGATCTGTTTACAATACAATCCTGGAAAAGGGACACGTACTCCTGCGGGAGGGTTTGCTACACCAACTGCACCTTTTGAAGTTCTACCAATGGATTATATTCAGCTTGAACGCTGCAACAATTTAAAGTATGTCTTGGTGGTGGTATGTGCCTTCAGTAAATGGATAGAGGCGTACCCCACAAAGGATAATACTGCCATTGCCACAGCGAAGGTGCTTTTGAAAGAATGTTTCCCTAGGTTTGGTGTTTGCAGACTTTTATGGAGTGATAACGGACCTGGTTTTGTTGGGGAAGTTATTAAGTATGTCCTGAAAGGATTAGGGATCAAACAGAAGTTCCATGCGGTTTTCCACCCACAATCAGCAGGGTTGGTGGAAAGGTATAATGCTACTTTGAAGCTGAAGTTAGCGAAGATACAGGCTTCCACATCCTTAACTTGGCCGGATGCATTACCGTTGGCATTATTGTCTATTAGGTCAGTGCCACACTCTCGACTTGGCCTTAGCCCATACGAAGTGGTTTTAGGGAGGCCAATGAATATTTGGGGAGTTCCTAAGCCAAATTCTGTATATGATGTACCTTGTGTCCTGATGAATGATTATTTGGCACAGTTAACTGACAATTTGGTTTCTATTCATCAACAGGTTCGAGAAGCACTTCCTGACAGATCTACAGGTGAAGGCCATGAACTCCGACCTGGTGACCAGGTGATGATTAAGTCCTTTGAAAGATCAAGCAGCTTGGAACCAAGGTGGCGAGGCCCAGAAAAGGTGCTCCTTGCGACAAGGACAGCAGTTCGAGTGACGAACCGAAAGAATTGGGTCCATAGTACTCACTGCAAGAGAGTGCTACCTACCTTGGTGGAACCTGCGGTGCTGACGATCATCAAGAGATTTTGACTACGTAGAAAGGCCATGCTATATCACCTGACGAATCTGCAGAGGTCTTCCCGGACCATATGACTTCTGGAGTGTCACAATATAATTTGAGACCGAGGAAAGAATCTGATTTTTTTTTTAAACAAACTGGTTGAGCTACCGCCCTGGGTTAGTGAAACGGAGAGCCAATGTGGCAAGGGGGGGGTCAGCCATGCATTAGAGTAGTGACACCCGTCTTGGCCCGTGGTGAAGAAATCAGCGGCTGCCCAGGGATAAGAGGTCCAACGATTGTTTTTAATCCATTTCTGAAAGGGTCGATTATCACTGTTGCTAAAATGAATAACAAACTGTTCATTAGTACTATGGGGTTTTTGTTGTTTTGGTGGTTACAGCAACAATCACCTGGTTTGTTGAAAAGAAGGCTCCTGCTCGTGAGTTTTTTGTTGCCACTACTCCAGTACCAGAGGATCACTATTACTTTACGCTTCCCTATCAGGAGCAGAAGCACCGTCAATCGTACTTCAATAATACTTTCATTCAGATGTTGCATCAAACTCATAATGCTACAAATACTACTAACTGTTGGGTATGTGGAATGATACCTGCGCATCAAAAGAAAGGAGGAACACCTTTCATTCCTCTTCCTTTTTCACACAATGGTTCTTGTCAAGCTTGGTACACGCTTTTGTTTGCATCTGGAAAATGTACAGAGGGCGGACTTCTTTTTCGCCTTAATAAAGTATGCTACCAAGACAAAGATGGGTAACCCCAAGCCAAAGGAACTAAATGGGAAAGGGAAGAGTATCAACCGGACAATGTTTCAATACCATATGTCTTCACAAATATAAGAGACTCTGACAAGAAAGAACAATTTGTGATTTCTGTTACAAAAAACTAAAGCAGATTTATGTATACGTAGCATTGGGCAAATTCCAGTGGTGATTGTACCTTGATTTTAACTACTGAGGGTGTAAATACTAGTAGTTTTACAGCTTCACATAATACATATTTTGTTTGTGGTAACTATGGATATTACCAACTACCTGTTGGGTAGTCATGTGTGTGTAATGATTGCAATATTTTTCATATACTGTATCTGTATTCAGTGTGGTCCAATGTTCTGCTCCATGTGTATTACTGCTTGTATGCCTACCAAAAGAAATATTACAGAAATGAAAGCACAACATATGTTAGATAAGGAAATAGCTGAAATGATGAGCATAAATATACAAGATGAATATTTAGATTATCCCAGAAAGACGAATGTCTTCAGCTAATGCTGAAAGGGTCGTCTGTTGTAGTTTAGCAGCGATTAGATTAAGCATTAGCAGAAGACATCTTGTATTTAGTAACTATTGTGAACATTTCGCGGAATCCATTTTGTATTCATGGCAGCCATTTTCTCTGCCACATGCTGCCATGTGCTCACCATGTGCTCTGTCCTACCTTTCTGTTAACTACTCTTGAAATCTGCCTAGTGACAAGTTATATTTAGCATCTCCCACTTTAGCACATGCTCAGTAAAGTCTGCAGCTGTTAGTCAGTGAAAACTGTTAGCTCCTCCTACCTGTCGACTGTGCATTTTCCACATGACCTTACATGTATACAAGTCTTGCTTCTATAACTGTACCACCTCCTTTTAGCCCCTGCGTGGGTATAAAAGGACCATGTTCTCTCAGTTCAGTGTGCTACTTCAAACATTACCTAAGGGTGCTGTTTGAACTGTAGTACCACCTCATGAGGTTAATAAACTTTGTCTTTTATTTCAGTTCCTGTGCCAACTTCTTCCTACATGGTCTGAGGACTTTGTGCAGAGAAAGGTGAACCCCTTGCACTAGTAGGCCTTGCTGAGGCTTACTTCAACAGAAGGAGAGCCATCTGTTGAGGTATTCTGGTTGGGTGTTGTGCAGTGCTTTGTGAGCGTGGGTGAGGAGCTTGAAGGTGATTCTCTTGTTGACAGGGAGCCAGTGCAGGTCTCTCAGGTGGCCTGTGATGTGATAGTGGCGGTGGATGTCCAGGGTGAGGCGTGCGGAGATGTTCTGGATGCGCTGCAGCCTTTTCTGGAGTTTGACCGTGGTTCCTGCGTACAGGGCATTGTCGAAGTCCAGTTTGCTGCTTACGAGGGCTTGGGTGACTGTTCTTCTGGTTTCCATGGGGATCAATTAGTAGATCTTTCGGAGCATGCAGAGGGTATTGAAGCAGGAGGAGATGGCGTTGACTTGCTGGGTCATGGATAGTGAGGAGTCCAGGATGAATCCTAGGTTGTGTGTGTGGTTGGTGAGAGTTGGAGCGGATCCGAGAGTGGCAGGCCACCAGGAGTCATCTCATGCGGAGGGGGTGGAGCGAAAGAAGAGGACCTCTGTCTTGTAGGAATTGAGTTTGAGGTGGCTGTTCTTCATCCATTCAAAAGAAATAGAAGTGGGAATGAAATTAGAGATTGAAAACATGACTGAACAGTGAGTCCTCCAGGAGGTAATTGGTAGCCTTCATAGTTCTCCTGTGGCTGGGCTAAAAAAAATGGATGGAGAATGGCCTATTTTTAGGACATTTGAAAGATTAATAAAATAGTCATTCCATGTTGTCCTGTGGTACTGAATCCAGCAGTATTTTTGTTCCCTATTGCTTCAAACACAGACAATCATCTACATATGCCAAGTGTTCTTCCCTATTCCCCTTAATGAAGAAAGTCATTTCCTCTTTCGTTCGAAATTTTTGTATAAAGTTCAGTGCAGTACATTGAAGATGCATTTAAGAGAAGACTGTAAACTTGATACAATTGCCATATTAGATCATTAAGCTGAAGCAATTTAACTGTGTCACCATATTAAAAAATGTGTGAGGAAAGTCTCATAAGAACGTGTTCCTGCAATTCTGATAATGAGCCCACCAACTACCGAGAGGGAGGTTTGGATGTTTCTTGGAATTATTGGCTACTATTGTCATTGGATCCTGACCTTTTCCTTGATTGCAAAGTACTTATTAAGGCTGACTCACAATGACATACAAGTTCTGGTACCTATTGACAAAGAATATTTTGAAGTGTTCAAGGAGTTGAGAGAGTCTTTGACATGCACTAGCACTTCGACTGCCAGACTATAATCTAGCTTTCTTTCTGGTTTGTCATGAAAGAGGGAGATGTGTGAAAGAATTTGGGTTCTATATTGAAGGGGATGTAAGAGTACTAGATCAGGGGAAAATCACAAGTTCAGGCCAACCACAATGGAAAGCGGGCCAGATTCAGGGATCAGGGTATTCCTGCTCCAAAAGTTACCTGCTCAAAGTCCGGCATGAAGAATCCAGTTTGCAGTGGAGGAGGCCCCCAGGAGCAGGGAGAAGGGATGGTCTTCACTGTAGCACAAAGAGCAGGCCTGGCGTCATGGACAGTTATTGTTCCAGCTTCGGCTCGGTGGTCATCGCAGACTGTCAATGCTGTAGTACGAAGTGCAGATCTCACATTGCTGGACGTTGCTGAAGCATGAAGAGTCGGGTTCACCAGAGGTTCGTATTGGAGTTCACAGGTGGCAAGATCTCGACACGAACAGGCTCGTTTGTAGTCCTAAAGAGTCCTATACTTCAGGATTTCTCGTTTCCTTTCCAGAGGAGCACAACTGATGCCAGCCAAGAGTCCAGGATCTAGCAAGACATCTCTTGGATATCAGGATACTTATGCTAGAAGAGGTCAGTCAGGCTCAGGCAGGTCAATTTGCAGGTCCAAGTGCAGTAGGTCAGCTGAGCTGTTGCAGTGAGGCCTCTGGAGCTTGTTGTGGTCTTGTACCTTAGAACAGGAGGTCAATCAAATTTGAGTTACTCTGGCAGTTCTAGGTTCAAATATGTGGTCCTCTCTTCTTCAAGCAGCAAGGCAGGCCTCAAGCAGCAGAGCAGTCCTCTCAAGAACAAGGCAGGCCTCAAGCAGCAGAGCATTCCTCTGGCAGCAGCAGGGCAGTCCTCTTAGAAACAAGGCAAGCATCAAGCAGCAGTGCAGTCCTCTGAGAAACAAGGAAATACTTTCGAAGTCTTCTGCAGGTCCAGGAATGTACTGAAGACTTGGTCTGAGTATCTTATATTTAGACCTGGCGCCAGCCTCTGAAGTAGTAACAACTTCTAGGCCTTCCTACATCCGGTTCTGGTAATTGTGCCCTTCCCCTGCCCATGCTCCAAGAGATCTAGGGTGACAAAAGACTGGTGTCAGGTTCTTTGTGAGTGTGCTGGAAGCAGTTCTTTGAAATGAAAATGGGGCAGGGAACAGACTTGCCCATCCTATCACCACCTAGCCTCGCTTCGTCTCACTATCTGGGAGGAATGCACAAAGCCCAACTGTCAACCACACCCAGTCATGTGTAACAGGATTGAGGCTGCAGGCACCAATGGTTAGGAAAAGAAAATGCTAACTTATTGTAGGAGGCTGGACTGGCTTGTAGTGAGTACCAAGGGGTACTTGCACCTTGCACCAGGCCCAGTTATCCCTTATTAGTGTATAGGGTGTCTAGCAGCATAGGCTGATAGATAATGGTAGCTTAGCAGAGCAGCTTAGGCTGAGCTAGGAGACGAGTGAAGCTCCTACAGTACCACAAGTGTCATATGCACAATATCATAAGGAACCACAATACACAGATATACTAAAAATAAAGGTATTTTATTTTTATGACAATATGCCAAAAGTATCTCAGTGAGTACCCTCAGGGTGAGGATAGCAAATATACACAAGATATATGTACACAATACCAAAATATGCAGTAACAGTATTAGAAAACAGTGCAAACAATGTATAGTTACAATAGGATGCAATGGGGACACATAGGGGTAGGGGCAACACAAACCATATACTCCAAAAGTGGAATGCGAACCACGAATGGACCCCAAACCTATGTGACCTTGTAGAGGGTCGCTGGGACTATTAGAAAATAGTAAGGGTTAGAAAAATAGCCCACCCCAAGACCCTGAAAAGTAAGTGCAAAGTGCACTAAAGTTCCCCAAAGGACATAGCAGTCGTGATAGGGGAATTCTGCAGGAAAGACACAAACCAGCAATGCAACAACGATGGATTTCCAGTCGAGGGTACCTGTGGAACAAGGGGACCAAGTCCAAAAGTCACAAGCAAGTCGGAGATGGGCAGATGCCCAGGAAATGCCAGCTGTGGATGCAAAGAAGCTGCTACTGGACAGTAGAAGCTGAAGGTTCTGCAGGAACGACAAGGGCTAGAGACTTCCCCTTTGGAGGATGGATCCCCCACGCCGTGGAGAGTCGTGCAAAAGTGTTTTCCTGACGAAAGACCGCCGACAAGCCTTGCTAGCTGCAAATCGTGCGGTTAGGGTTTTTGGATGCTGCTGTGGCCCAGGAGGGACCAGGATGTCGCCAATTGCGTCTGGGGACAGAGGGGGCATCGAGCAAGACAAGGAGCCCTCTCAGCAGCAGGCAGCACCCGCAGAAGTGCCCAAAACAGGCACTACGAAGATGCGTGAAACGGTGCTCACCCGAAGTCGCACAAAGGAGTCCCACGTCGCCGGAGGACAACTTAGGAGGTCGTGCAATGCAGGTTAGAGTGCCGTGGACCCAGGCTGGACTGTGCACAAAGGATTTCCGCCGGAAGTACACGGAGGCCGGAGTAGCTGCAAAAGTCGCGGTTCCCAGCAATGCAGTCTGGCGTGGGGAGGCAAGGACTTACCTCCACCAAACTTGGACTGAAGAGTCACTGGACTGTGGGAGTCACTTGGACAGAGTTGCTGGATTCAAGGGACCTCGCTCGTCGTGCTGAGAGGAGACCCAGGGTACCGGTGATGCAGTTCTTTGGTGCCTGCGGTTGCAGGGGGACGATTCCGTCGACCCACAGGAGATTTCTTCAGAGCTTCTAGTGCAGAGAGGAGGCAGACTACCCCCACAGCATGCACCACCAGGAAAACAGTTGAGAAGGCGGCAGGATCAGCGTTACAGAGTTGCAGTAGTCGTCTTTGCTACTTTGTTGCAGTTTTGCAGGCTTCCAGCGCGGTCAGCAGTCGATTCCTTGGCAGAAGGTGAAGAGAGAGATGCAGAGGAACTCGGATGAGTTCTTGCATTCGTTATCTAAGGAATCCCTAGAGACAGAGACCCTAAATAGCCAGAAAAGAGGGTTTGGCTACCTAGGAGAGAGGATAGGCTAGCAACACCTGAAGGAGCCTATCAGAAGGAGTCTCTGACGTCACCTGGTGGCACTGGCCACTCAGAGCAGTCCAGTGTGCCAGCAGCACCTCTGTTTCCAAGATGGCAGAGGTCTGGAGCACACTGGAGGAGCTCTGGACACCTCCCAGGGGAGGTGCAGGTCAGGGGAGTGGTCACTCCCCTTTCCTTTGTCCAGTTTCGCGCCAGAGCAGGGTTAAGGGGTCCCTGAACCGGTGTAGACTGGCTTATGCAGAAATGGGCACCATGTGTGCCCATGAAAGCATTTCCAGAGGCTGGGGGAGGCTACTCCTCCCCTGCCTTCACACCATTTTCCAAAGGAAGAGGGTGTAACACCCTCTCTCAGAGGAAGTCCTTTGTTCTGCCATCCTGGGCCAGGCCTGGCTGGACCCCAGGAGGGCAGAAGCCTGTCTGAGGGGTTGGCAGCAGCAGCAGCTGCAGTGAAACCCCGGGAAAGGCAGTTTGGCAGTACCAGGGTCTGTGCTACAGACCACTGGGATCATGGATTGTGCCAACTATGCCAGGATGGCATAGAGGGGGCAATTCCATGATCATAGACATGTTACATGGCCATATTCGGAGTTACCATTGTGAAGCTACATATAGGTAGTGACCTATATGTAGTGCACGCATGTAATGGTGTCCCCGCACTCACAAAGTCCAGGGAATTGGCCCTGAACAATGTGGGGGCACCTTGGCTAGTGCCAGGGTGTCCTCACACTAAGTTACTTTGCACCTAACCTTTACCAGGTAAAGGTTAGACATATAGGTGACTTATAAGTTACTTAAGTGCAGTGTAAAATGGCTGTGAAATAACGTGGACGTTATTTCACTCAGGCTGCAGTGGCAGGCCTGTGTAAGAACTGTCAGAGCTCCCTATGGGTGGCAAAAGAAATGCTGCAGCCCATAGGGATCTCCTGGAACCCCAATACCCTGGGTACCTCAGTACCATATACTAGGGAATTATAAGGGTGTTCCAGTAAGCCAATCTAAATTGGTAAAATTGGTCACTAGCCTGTTAGTGACAATTTGAAAGAAATGAGAGAGCATAACCACTGAGGTTCTGATTAGCAGAGCCTCAGTGAGACAGTTAGTCATAACACAGGTAACACATTCAGGCACACTTATGAGCACTGGGGCCCTGGCTGGCAGGGTCCCAGTGACACATACAACTAAAACAACATATATACAGTGAAAAATGGGGGTAACATGCCAGGCAAGATGGTACTTTCCTACACTTATTAAAAGTGGGATTTTCAGAATTATGACTTAAAATCAGATATTTCCATTAGGGAGGGTTTAAAATTACAATTTGAGCGTTACCATGATATTTCTACCTGCTCCCAATCAAAAGTTCCAACGTATTAAATGTAATAAGGTAACCTAATGTTATCCTATGGAAGAGGTAGGCCATACAGTAGTGAAAAACAAATTTAGGAGTTTTTTTTCTTACCAGGACATGTATAAGCTAAAAATACAAGCCCAACTTATTAAATACAATGGGCCTCATTTACAATAATCTGATGCATCGGCTCTGATTTCTTGTGCTGCCCTATGACCCCCATAATGACGGCATTGATGTGCTGTATTTACAATACAGAACTGCATGGTGCACGTTTCCACAGATCGTCAGAAATTCTGAAGCATCTGTGGCGTTAAGCTCATGCCTTGCTGGACTTGCGTCAAAAAATGACGCTACTCCAGCAATGCAAGGATAACTCCCATGTTAAAGACACCTGCGTCAGTTTAAAACCTGCTCTGAGCAGAGGTTACATTTTTGATGCAGTGAAGTCGCAGAGTGATGCAGTGGAATGTGGTCAATTTCACTGCGCCATCTGCGTGGCTTTATGCCTGGGAATGCCTACCTTATATATATTATAACTGGTGCAGGTAGAATAAGGCCCAAGACTTTACAAACTGGGGCAATGATCCCATTGCATCAGTTTGTAAATGTAGTGCAGTGTAGGGGACTGCTTGCGCCACCATAGCATTAAAAAATAAATTGACGCTACAGTTGCGCAAGGAAGTTGTAAATAAGCCCCACTGTGCCCTACTCTAATAATTGTTTCAGGTCTACCTTAGGAATTAAATATGTATTAAAAAGAAAGGTTTAGGCATAGCAAAAGGCTTATTTTGCCAGGTTGAAACAGCAGTTTAAATCTGCACTACAGGATGCAGTGGCTAGCCTGAGACATGCTTTAAAGTGCTATCTTACTGGGTGACACAAGCAATGCTGCAGGCCCTCTAGTAGGATTTAATTTACAGGACCTCTGTACATGTACTACCACTTTGCTAGGGACTTAAAAGAAATTATATGTACCAATTGGGTGAAAGACAATTTCACCATCTCTAAAAGAGAAAGTGAAGAGAGTTCTAAAAGCCCACATAAACAGGTTAAGAAAACTGGACGGGTAAAGGCAAAATTGGGGGGTGATCCTGTATAGAGGGCCAAGTTCAACAATGTGCACTTTCAATTCTTTTCTGATCCAATCAATGAGAAACTGCAGTTGATAATCAGATACTGAATTCAATTCCAGACAGGACCTGTGAAGACATGCAGATAAATAAAAATGGTGAAACTGATGATGAGCCAGAACATGACTGCAATGAATTTACTGAATTATGTACTAAACCAAGACCACATATTAGCGAAACTCATTTTGAAATGTCTGGTCTGACATTATTTTCTGATGGTTTATTAAAGAAACCAGTATGAGCATTGAGAGCTCCCTATGCAGTATTTTCCATTTCTGAAAGTTTAGGAGCACCTTTTCTGCTGAATGTAACTTAAAGGCAAGAGGCAGAATTAGATGAATAAACACTAGCTTGCTGCTAGTCAAAGAATTTGAATGTGACAATTTACACAGCCAGCCAGTATAGGTGTAGAGTGGTTCATCACTTTGATCAACTGTGGTCACAGAGGGGCTTCATAATATCTTCTGAAACACCCATTAAGAATAGTGTTCATTTATTCTATTCATTGAAAGCAATACAAAAGCCAAAAGAATTTGCAAAGGCCAAGTGTGTTGACCATACTGCTGGAAAATATTTGGACAGTTGTGCAAGAAAATGAGAATGATGACCCAAGATTAAGCACTATACAAAATGCAAAAAATCTGAACTGTTTCATTATGAATTCATTTCAAACATCTTTCAATGAGTTGCGAGATCTTCAGGAAGAAGCCTCAGATGATGAGATAAACAAATGGGAGAAACTGGGTTGCAAGAAAAATGATAGATTTATACATGAATACTGAAAATATAAATTACCTTCTAATGAAATGTTGTTCTCAACGGCTAAATACCTATATAATAAGTGACATGCTGGAAGAGACAGCATGATACGCGTCTTTAGAAAATATTGGGAAAATTTAGGATTTAGAAATGTTGCTCAGAATATATATGTTAGGTGCAAGGTAAGTCAAAAAAAACAATCAAGGCAAGAGACATTAACAGTGATGAATCATACTAGCAAATCAGAACCCATTTACAAGACTCAAAGCAGACTTTGCAGCGATGCCAGCTTGCAAGGTTTTGAAATACATCTTGGTCAATGTCTGCTCATTTTCTAAATTGGTTGAAGCCTACCCAGTGATCAGATAGCCTTAGAGTTGCCAAACTGTTGTGGAGACAGTTGATACTGTGATTTGGAATCCCAACTTCTATTGAGACAGAACGTGGCACTCATTTTAATAATGAGATTTTGCAGGTAATGTGTACAGCATTCCGCATACATTAGTTAGTGATTACTGGCAATCTTCAGCTATTGTGGAGAGAACAAACAAGATTCTCAAGAGCAAATTGGCCAAGGTTTGTGCTTTAACTGGTCTTAAGTGGCACAACATACTTCATCTTGTATTGAGGAGCATGAAAAGTGCTCCTGATAGAATGGATGGTTTGTCGCCCCATTAGGTCATCATGGGAACAGCAATGAGCTTTGCTTATATACCTTTAGCTGCAATAGTTTAAGTAACTTCTGACATTATGCTAGATATCTAGAACGGTATGGCTGATATTGTGAAATCTGTTTCTCAGCAGGTGAATGTGGAAACAGAAAGAAAATGCCCTGTCACGGTCTAAATCCAGGAGTCTGGGTAGTGAATCAGAAGTACAGAGTCTAGTATAAGGTGAAAATCAAAACCAAGCTCAAGTTCACAGCTTGGATTCAGAAGGGGTTGAGAATTTTAATACTGGTGAACAGATCAATGTACTGGTAAAATTTCAGATCAATGAAAGCTCCTATGAAGAATCTGAAACGTCCAATGTCCAGTCTTAAAGCAGGGATCAGAGTGAAGAGTTGTTACTGTGTAAAAGCCAAAAGCAACAGGCTGAACTAAGAAGTAGTCTCTGTAGGAGGCTGGCCTGGCTTGTAGTGGGTACCAAAGGTACTTACACCCTGTGCCAGGTCCAGTTATCCCTTATTAGTAGAATAGAGGTGTTTCTAGCAGCTTAGGCTGATAGAAGGTAGCTATGGCAAAGCAGCTTAAGCTGAACTAGGAGACATGCAAAGCTCCTACTATACCACTTATATCATATACACAATATCATAAGAAAAGACAATACACAGAGTTACTAAAAATAAAGGTACTTTATTTTTATGACAATATGCCACAAGTATCTCACTGAGTAATACCAAAAAGCAATAACATACAATACTCGAATACAGAACAAGACTCACTCATGAACAAGAATAGAAACCCCCATCCTTACAAACTGCTACCAAGGACTCATAAGGGCTAACTAAAAATCTCTAGATTCCCTGCTACAAATATGACATTGCCAAAACAGGATCTCAGACAGAGGGGTGAGGGTGGGATTGGGGAGGGGGGGCAGTTGGAATCTGTTACTACGAAAAGGGCACAGTGAATACTAAATAAGAACCACTACCAGACTATGTACATAAGTGACTAAGATAAAATGTGATAAATAGAGAAATGTTAAGAGAAAAACAATGTATAAGTATTATTGAACTGTTTTAAAAACCAATAAAATCTGTTTAAAAAAAAAAAAAGTATCTCAGTGAGTACCCTCAGTAAGAAGGTAAGTAATATACACAAGTTATATGTACACAAACCCAAAACAGGTAAGTAAGAGTCAGAAAAGTAATGCAAACAGTGTAGAATTACAATAGGTTGCAATAGGTGAACATAGGTCTTGGGGCAACACAAACCATATACTCCAAAAGTGGAATGTGAATCACGAATGGACCCCAGACCTATGGGAGCTTTTAGAGGGTCGCTGGAACTGTAAGAAAACCGTCTGGGTGTCCAAGATACCCCACGCCAAGACACTGAAAAGTAGGAGTAAAGTACATCTACTACCCCAAAAGGGCACAACAGTCGTGATAGGGAGATTCTGCAAGAACAACAAACACCAGAAAGGCACTGAAGGTGGATTCCTGCACCTGAGGATCTGCAAAGCAAGGGGACCAAGTCAAAGAGTTGCGATAGTGTCCAGGGGGTGCAGGAGCCCAGGAAATCCCAGATGAAGGTGCAAGGAAGCTGCCTCCGGATGGAAGAAGCTTGGAATTCTGCAAGAACGAAGAGGACTAGGAACTTCTCCTTTGGATAGAAGATGTCCCACGTCGCGATGAAGGCTGCAGAAGTGTTCCCACGCAGAAATACTGCAAACAAGCCTTGCTAGCTGCAAGGGTCGCAGTAGAGGTTTTTGGGTGCTGCTGGGGACCAGGAAGGACCAGGACGTCGCCCCTTGGAGGAGGAGAAAGAGGGGGCGCTCAGCAACTCAGAGAGCCCCCACAGAAGCAGTCAGCACCCGCAGAAGTACCCGAACAGCCACTTGGAAGATTTGTGAACCGGAGCTGGCTCAGAGTCACAAAGGAGGGTCCCACGACGCCAGAGGCCAACTCAGAGGGTTGAGCGCTGCAGGACGGAGTGCTGGGGACCCAGGCTAGGCTGTGCACGTAGGAAATCCTGGAAGCCGGAGCAGCTGCAAATCACGCACTACACAGGTTTGCAGTCTAGCGTTGGATGGCAAGGACTTACCTACACCAAACGTGGACTGAAGGATCACTGGACTGTGGGAGTCACTTGGATAGAGTTCCTGTGCTCCAGGGACCACGCTCGTCAGGATGAGAGGGGACCCAGAGGACCGGTGATGCAGTCTTTTGGTGCCTGCGGTAGCAGGGGGACGATTCCGTCGACCCACAGGAGATTTCTTCTTGGCTTCCAGTGCAGGGTGAAGGCAGATGACCCCCAGAGCATGCACCACCAGGAAACAGTCGAGAAAGCCGGCAGGATGAGGCACTACAATGTTGCTGGTACTCGTCTTGCTACTTTGTTGCGGTTTTGCAGGCGTCCTGGAGCAGTCAGCGGTCAATCCTTGGCAGAAGTCAAAGAGGGAGATGCAGAGGAACTCTGGTGAGCTCTTGCATTCATTATCTGAAGAATTCCCCAGAGGAGAGACCCTAAATAGCCAGAAAAGGAGGTTTGGCTACCAAGAAAGGAGGATTGGCTACCAAGAGAGGTAAGAGCCTATCAGAGGGGGTCTCTGACGTCACCTGCTGGCACTGGCCACTCAGAGCAGTCCAGTGTGCCCCCAACACATCTGCTTTCAAGATGGCAGAGTTGTGGGACACACTGGAGGAGCTCTGGTCTCCTCCCCTGGGAGGTACTGGTCAGGGGAGTGGTCACTCCCCTTTCCTTTGACCAGTTTCGTGCCAGAGCAGGGCTGGGGATCCCTGAACCGGTGTAGACTGGCTTATGCACAGATGGGCACCATCTGTGCCCATAAAAGCATTTCCAGAGGCTGTGGGAGGGTACTCCTCCCCAGCACTTCACACCTATTTCTAAAGGGAGAGTGTGTAACACCCTCTCTCAGAGGAAATCCTTTGCTCTGCCTTCCTGGGCCAGGGCTGCCTGGACCCCAGGAGGGCAGAATCCTGTCTGAGGGGTTGGCAGCAGCAGCAGCTGCAGTGGAAACCCCAGAAAGGCAGTTTGGTAGTACCAGGGTTCTGTGCTAGAGACCCGGGGGATCATGGAATTGTCACCCCAATACCAGAATGGTATTGGGGTGACAATTCCATGATCTTAGACATGTTACATGGCCATGTTCGGAGTTACCATTGTGACGCTATACATAGGTAGTGACCTATGTATAGTGCACACGTGTAATGGTGTCCCCGCACTCACACTAAGTAACTTTGCACCCAACCTTCACTAAGTGAAGGTTAGACATATAGGTGACTTATAAGTTACTTATGTGCTGTGAAAAATGGCTGTGAAATAACGTGGACGTTATTTCACTCAGGCTGCAGTGGCAGGCCTGTGTAAGAATTGTCTGAGCTCCCTAAAGAAATGCTGCAGCCCATAGGGATCTCCTGGAACCCCAATACCCTGGGTACCTCAGTATCATATACAAGGGAATTATATGGGTGTACCAGTGTGCCAATGAGAATTGGTAAATTTAGTCACTAGCCTGCAGTGACAAACTTAGAAAGCAGAGAGAGCATAAACACTGAGGCTCTGGTTAGCAGAGCCTCAGTGATACAGTTAGGCACCACACAGGGAACACATACAGGGCACATACTATGAGCACTGGGGTCCTGTCTGGCAGGATCCCAGTGACACAAGAGCTAAAACAACATACATACAGTGAAATATGGGGGTAACATGCCAGGCAAGATGGTACTGTCCTACAGTCTCTGATTCAATCAATGAGAAACTGCAGTTGATAATCAGAACCACCTGAGAACGAAAGCAGTTTGAAGTAAACAAGGTAGAGAAGGATGATCAAGGTTCAAGTTCAAGTCTAAGCCCATTAACAAATAAAGAAATCCTGACAAAGATTGATGGTAAACAAAGAGGGGTTGGAAAATATATTTCTCTTAAACCATTCACTGCCAGGCCTTTTCCCCCTCAGGTGCCAAGCCTTTTTTTGGCTATTTGGGGTAGTCCACGCTTAGGCCTTCATAACATTTTGTCCACATAAGCTACCCATGCCAAATTTGCGTCCGTTTTTTTCCCACATCATAGGGATTCTAGATGTACCCAGAGATTTGTGGGTTCCCCCGGAGGAGACCAAGAAATTACCCAAAATACAGCTAAAATTTAGCTATTTAAACAAAATGGGAAAAGAAGGCTGTGGAAGAGAGCTTGTGGTTTTTCCCTGAAAATGGCATCAACAAATGGTTTGTGGTGCTAAAATCACCATCTTCCCAGCTTTAAGGAACAGGAAAACTTGAATCAGAAAAACACATTTTTCAACACAATTTTGGCATTTTACTGAGACATATCCCATTTTTTACTACTTTTTGTGCTTTTAGCCTCCTTCCATTTAGTGACGGAAATGGGTGTGAAAACAAGCTAGATCCTGGAGAGCTAAACATTTCTGGAAAGCTGACAAAATTCTGAATTCAGCAAGTCATTTTTGTAGATCCTTCAAGGCTTTCCTACAGAAAGTAACAGCTAAAATAACAAAAATATTGAAACTGTGGTGAAAAAAAGAGACATTTCTGTACACGTTTTCTACTATAACGTTTTTCAACTATGGCAAATTTTTTAAAGCAATATATTGTTACTTCTGCTGGACTCTTCTGGTTGGGGGATATATACGGCTTGTAGGTTCATCAAGAACCCTAGGTACCCAGAGCAATCAAGGAACTGTGCATTGCAATGGGATTTCATTGTATATCGGGTATAAAGCAATTCATTTTGTGAAATATAAAGAGTGAAAAATAGATATCAAGACAACCTTTGTATTTCCAAAATGGGCACATGATAAGATGTTGAGAAGCAGTGGCTATTTGCACATCTCTGAATTCCGGGGTCCCAATACTAGCATGTGAATTACAGGGCATTTCTCAAATAGTTGTCTTTTTTACACACTGTCTTACATTTTGGAAGGAAAAAATGCGGAGAAACACAAGGCGCAATAACACTTGTTCTTCTATTCTGTGTTAATCCATGTCTCCCGATAAAATGGTACCTCACTTGTGTGGCTAGGCCTAGTGCCCGCAACAGGAAATGCCCCAAAACGCAACTTGAACAGAACACATTTTTACATTGAAATCTGACGTGTTTTTTGGAAAGTGCCTAGCTGTGGATTTTGGCCTCTAGCTCAGCCGGCACCTAGGGAAACCTACCAAACCTGTGCATTTTTTAAAACTAGATACCTAGGGGAATCCAGGATGGGGCTCTCACCAGGTTCTGTTACCCAGAATCTTTTGCAAAACTCAAAATTTGGCAAAGAAAACACTTTTTCCTCACTTTTCAGTGACAGAAAGTTCTGGAATCTGAGAGGAGCCACAAATTTCCTTCCACCCAGCACTCCCCCAGGTCTCCTGATAAAAATGGCAACTCACGTGTGTGGGTAGGCCTAGTGCACGCAACAGGAAATGCCCCAAAACACTACGTGGACACATCAAAATTAGCAAATACAAAACTACTTGTTTTTGCAGGGGCACCTGCGTTTTTGGTCCTGGGCTCAGCAGCCATCTAGGGAAACCTACCAAACCCAGGCATTTCTGAAAACTAGACACCGAGAGAGTCCAGGGAGCTGTGACTTGCATGGATCCCCCAGTGTTTTCTTACCCAGAATCCTCAGCAAACCTCAAATTTAGCTATAAAATCAAAATTTCCCACATTTCTGTGTGGGATCACCGCACCAGCATAAATTCCTATCACCCAACATTCCCCTCAGTCTCCCGATAAAAATTATACCTCACTTGTGTAGGTGGGTCAAGTGCCTGTGACAGTTAGGAGCCAAAAACATGTCAAAGATTGAGGGGGAACAAAAGCGGGTCAAAAAAAATGTTTTTAGGCTGACAAGTGGGGCAGAATTTTTATCGGTATAGATGCGACAATGTTGGGTGGTAGGAATTTTGTGGATTCCTGCACATTCCGGAAGTTTCCATCAAAACAATTTGGGGAAAATGTGTGATTTCAACCAAAGTTTGAAGTTTGCAGAGCATTGTGGGTAGGAAAATGGTGCGGGTGCACACCACCCTGGACTCACCCAGATGTTCAGTTTTCATACGTGTCTAGGTCTCGTAGATTTTTCTACATGGCGACGCCTCAAAGCCCAAAACGTGCAGCCCTCACCATTCCAAGTGGGACGATTTTGAGAATTAGCCAAGCTCTCATGGCCCAAATGTAAAACCAGAACCCAAAATAATCAAATGTCCTCTAGCTTGGCATTGGGATAAGATTTTTTAGTGTGCTGGGGATGAGCTGAAAGACTGTTACCCCTTAGGGGCAAATAGGCCATACAAAAATACAGTAATGTACACCCATGGGGAGGAACCCTTGCCCAAGGGGCTGCCCCCCCAAACAAAACACACACACCAATCCCTGGTGCCTAACTGGTTACTGTCCGCCTGGGGGCAGATCGGCCTAATTGAAATAGCCCTATCTGCCCCAAGGGGGCAGAAATAACCTAAGATAAATTTGTCTCTCAGGGGAGAGACCCTTGCCTAAGGGGCCGCTCCCATTTGTAAAATAAAATAAAATAAAATAAATCCCTGGTATCTTGTGGTTTCTATCCCCCTTGGGGGATGCTTGGAGTGATTAAAATTGGTCGATCTGTTCCGAAGGGGGTCTGAAATTGCCTAAAGTAATTTGGCCCCCAAGAAAGCAAACCGTGCCTAACGGGTCGCTCCCCTTGCGTGAAATTGGCGCAAAAAAACCTGGTGGGCAGATTGGCCTGAGAAAAATAGGCCGATCTGCCCCCAAGGTGGGCAGAAATGGCCTAAAATAAATTGCCCCCCCCCAGGGGAGCGACCCTTGCCTAAGGGGTCACTCCCAATTAGTAAAAAAAAAAAATCCCTGTTGCTATGGCCTTAAATAAATTTGCCCCCCAGGGCAACAACCCTTGCCTAAGGGGTCGCTCCCCATGTCTAAAAAATAAAAAGATAAATGATCCCTGGTGTCTAGAGGCTTCTGCTCCCCCTGGGGACAGATTGGCCTAATTGAAATAGGCCGATCTGCCTCCAGAGGGGGGCCGAAATGGCAGAATAAAAAATGTCCCCCTGGGGAGCGGCCCCTTGGGCAAGGGGCCGCTCCCCTTCATTGTAAACCTGTAAACTAACAAAATCCCTGGTTTCTAGTTGGCATTTCTGCAGTCCGATCGCTATGCTCAGAAAGACATCAAAGGAAAGGACAGGCCTTTCCTTTCCTTTGATGACTCTCTGCAGTCCCCCACCCCCGATCGGAAGAGAAATGCAAGTATTTCTCTTCCGATTGTGCTGGAAGCTATGCTTCCAGTGCAATGGGGGTGGCCTCTGATGTTGCGTGCTGACGTCACTGGGGCGGGTGTGGTGGGGGTCTACGGTGGAAGACAAAGCAATTCACCTTCCATCCCTGCTCTGGGAGTGCAGGGGGGAAGGACTCTGGGGGAAGCGCTAGTGCTTCCCCCAAGGGCTTGTAGCAGGACGTAATGGCAGAGCTTGCGAAAGAAAGCACTGTGAACCAGAAAGGCCTGAGAGATTTTTAGATTATGAAACTAGAGCGATTCAGTCATATGTTGCCAAAATGTCAACAAGAAGGAGAATTTGAAATAGAAAATATGCTTTTCCTTTTTGGGTATATCTAGCTACAGCGTCAGAAGAAGTAGAGTTGGAAAGTTACAATTCAGTGAATCAATTCCCAGTACAAATTTGAATCTGAGAGTATAGAACAGAAAGAAAACGAACCACCTTGAAATAATCAAGAGACAGTTAAGACAAAGTCGAAGTGAAAAACATGTTTGAAAAAGATAAAGTTTTAAAGACTAAAGATTAAACACGAACTATGGAGGGGGCGGAGTCAAGATGGCGCCAGAGACAGACACTCCTTGAACGAGCTCCGTTCTGGCCTCTGAAAAATCCTGTACTACATCCACAGGCCTCCCGGTCTGGGTTCCCAGGGCCAAAGGGAAGGACAATGAATAGCCGCTTAGGATGTGGAGGGCAATTTACTCTCGGGCCGGGCCTGTACGGCTCTGTGGCCTGCTGCATCTCTGATGCCAGCCCTGGTAAGAGAAGACGCATGGAGAGACGGGAGACAGACGAGGGGTCTCCTGCATCGCAAGGGACTGTGCAGCCCCCTGCCTGGTGTCTGAGGAGGGCAGGCTGAAGATCTACAGCAGAGGCCTGAGGGAGCTCAAGGGTGATACCACATGGTACAATTGATGCAAGTCTTCCCCTGGAGCAAAGAGTTACGAGAGTGGGGGTGACTCCATGCAGGGCCTGGTGGCCTGGAACACTGATGGTAAACATCCATGATAAAGAATAATGGGGAGCACCATTCTTCATCGGTGAGATCCTCCCCCTCCTAGAGGTGCCTGATAGTCCTAGGCAAGGAGACGCCTAGTCTGACGCAGCTCTGCCTCCCTCTGTTTGGCTGAGCCTCCTCTGGTGGGATATTTGAGACTGCGTATTGGTTACTGAGGTGGTCATTACCAAAGACCGCCATGCAAACGGGCGCCGAAACACCGCCAGTGATGACGGAGTGAAGACCGCCACATTACGAGTAACCCACACAATACCACCAAAAATAGACCGAGAAAACCACACTGTTGGACCAAACGACGTGTGAAGGAGGAGTCTGCACCACCACCACCGCCATGCCGAGAATACACCGCCCGCCAAATAACGAGTTACAAATCAGCATTGCGGATTCCAACATGGCGGCAATACATTTGCGGCCCAAACCGCCGGAGGAAAAAAAAAGCCACCACTGCATTAACACTGCACCATTTTGAATAACACCAATGGCAACACCTGAGACACACACACACCTGTCCACAGCACTACAAAACACACCCCACACATACCAGAACCCTTTGCAATTAGAAATTATGACTGAGCAAGAGAAGAGCACACTGAAAGGAGGCACTGCACCTAGATACCACAGGCACCATCATACTGTGCACGCATCACACAACACACCACTGAACACAAACACCACAGACCACACGCACATACCACCACACAAATTCACAACTACGAACAGCACACCCAGAATACCTGCACACCATACACCCCCCCCCCCACAACACAACCACAAAGGCACCACAAAAAAAAAACAGATTCACAGAAGAGGAACTCAGGGTAATGGTGGAAGTGGAGCCGCAACTGTCTGGAGCACAGGTCCAGCAGACTTCCATAGCCCGGGAAAACGACTTATGGCAGAGGATAGTCAATAGGGTGAATGCAGTGGGGAACCATCCACGCACAATGGAGGACATAAGGAAGAGGTGGAACGACCTTAGGGGGAAGGATCGGGCAATGGCTTCCAGGCCCCAAGTAGCCGTCATGAGGACTGGTGGAGGACCCGCACCACCTTCCCCAGAAATGTCACCAATGGGAGGAGATGGTCCTGGCCATACTACATCCAGAAGGGCTGATGGGAATAGCTACTGGACTGGACAGTGGTAAGTCTGCTGCACTCACCGGCCAACATGTTCCCCTGCAAAGCATGTAGCCCCACCACCGTCTCACCCCCTCAAAACACCCTAACTTGCACAAACCCACCATGGACCCTATACCCACCCTTGCATGCCACAGCTCCCCACTGACACCATTCCCTCACAGTCCCACCTAGTGCATGTATGCCTCACACAGCAGTAAGTACCACAAATACCACAATGCAACAACCCCTACTCTTCCATGACTGCTACATCCATATCACATCTCTGCAATTGCACGTTAAACGATGTCACTCCCCATAGTGGGTTCTTTTGGTATTTACACCTTACACCAGGTCCAGTTATCCCGTATGAGTGAAATGTAGTAGTGTTCTAGCAGCTTAGGCTGATAGAGCTAGCTATAGCAGAGCAGCTTAGGCTGAGCTAGGAGACATGCAAAGCTCATGCAATACCACTTATAGTTACACAGTACTTATACACAAGTAAAGACAATACACAGTGTTACCAAAAATAAAGGTAGTTTATTTGGTTGACACATGGCCAAAAATATCTTAGAGGCAATGCTCCTTCTGGAGGTAAGTATTATACACAATATATACACTAGACACCAAAATTAGGTAAGTATTTAGACATAGGATAGTGCAAACAATAGGAAATGCTATAGAATGCAATGGGAGAAAATAGGTATAGAGGCAACACAAACCATATACTAAGAAAGTGGAATGCGAATCAAGAACTCCCCCCTAGATAAGTGTAGTGTGTAGAGAATCACTGGGAGAGTAAGAATACAACAAAGGTAAGTAAAATACCCCAACCCAGAGCCCAGGAAAGTAGGAGGAAAGTACCACAAGTTTCATTAGGACACACTACAAGTCGTGATTAGACTAATTGCAAGAACCAAGCAAGACTGCAAACAACAAATGGTGGATTCCTGGACCTGAAGACCTGCAAAGAAAGGAGACCAAGTCCAGAAGTTGAAAGAAGTTCCAGGAAGGACAGGAGCCCCTGTCAACCCAGAAGAGGTTGCAAAAGAAGAGCCCCCGGTTGGACGCAGACTGCAGAAATGCACCCAAGGAAGATGTCAGTGGGTTCCTGCGTGATGCACTGGATGTCCCACGGAGAGAAGTTAGATGCAGGCGAGTTCTGGCGCTGGATTCATCCAACAAGCCTTGGTTCCGGCAAAGTCGCATTTTGCGTCAAAGTGGCGCTGTATGGACCCAGGAGGGACATGGCCTCAACTCTGCGTGAGGCGGAAGAAGGGTCTCTCAGTACTTCAGAGAGCCCTCAGAAGATCAGACAGCACCTACAGGAGTCCCAGGACACGGGGACAAAGGAGGTGCAAAATGCGGTTGGTGCAGCACTACAAAGGAAGGTCCCATGCAGCTGGAGGTCAACTCAGCGAGTTGAGCATCGCAGGATAGAGTGCTGGGGACCTGGGCCAGGCTATGCGTGAAGGAATTTTGCAAATAGTGCACACAGGGCCTCAGGAGGTAAAGATGCGGTGCACAGGAGTACTGTTGTTCTCGGGGAAGGCATGGTCTTACCTCCTCCAAATTGGGACAGCAGGACCTCAGGACAGTCTGTGTTGAAGGGGTCCACCCTCTGTGTTCTAAGGAGCACGCTCGTAGCCAGGAGAGGAGTCCAAGAGAACCGGTCATTGACTTAGAAGGTGCTTGGGCTCCGTCACTCCACTGGAGATTTCTTCGGTCCTTCTGGTGCAGGGTGAAGACAGGGTGTCCCCATAGCATGCACACCGTGGAAACTGTTGCAGTTGCTGGCTGGAGCTGAAGTTGCAGAGGAAAAGTAGCCCTTCTGGATACATTGTTGCTGTTACAGCAGTTCCTGGAGCAGTCTGTGGTTGATTCGAGATCAGAGGATGAAGTAGTAGTTGCAGAGGATTCCTGCTGGAAACTTGCAAGTAGAATCTGAAGAGAACCCACAGGAGAGACCCTAAATAGCCCTGAGAGGGGGATTGACTACCTTATTAGGTATGGACCTATCAGGAGGGGTCTCTCACGTCACCTGCTGGCCCTAGCCACTCAAAGGCCTCCGGAGTGTCCCCACACCTTGGAAAACAAGATGGCTGTAGTCTGGGATACACTGGAGGAGCTCTGGGCACCACCCCTGGGGTTTTGATGGACAGGGAAGTGGTCACTGCCCTTTCCTTTGTCCAGTTTTGTGCCAGAGCAGTGACTGGGGGTCCCTGAATCGTGTAGACTGACTTATGCAAGGAGGGCACCATCTGTGCCCTTCAAAGCATTTCCAGAGGCTGGGGGAGGCTACCCCTCCCCAGCCTGTTACATCTATTTCCAAAGGGAGAGGGTGTAACACCCTCCTCCCAAAGGAAATTCTTTGTTTTGCCTTCCTGGGACTGAGCTGCTCAGACCCCAGGAGGACAGAACCCTGACTGTGAGGTGGCAGCAGCTGTAGCTGCATTGCAAGCCTCAGAGAGCTGGTTTGGCAGTACTGGGGGTCCATGGTGGAGCCCGCAGGATGCATGGAATTGGCTCCCCAATACCAGATTTGGAATGGGGGGCCAATTCCATGATCTTAGACACCTTACATGGCCATATTCAGAGTTACCCCTGTGAAGCTACATATATGTATTGACCTATATGTAGTGCACGCGTGTAATGGCGTCCCCGCACTCACAAAGTCCCGGGAATTGGTCCTGAACTATGTGGGGGGCACCTTTGCTAGTGCAAGGGTGCCCTCACACTTAGTAACTTTGCACCTAACCTGTATTAAATGAAGGTTAGACACATAGGTGACTTATAAGTTACTTAAGTGCAGTGCAAATGGATGTGAAATAATATGTGCACTATTTCACACAGGCTGCAGTGGCAGTCCTGTGAAAGGGTTTGTCTGAGCTCCTTATGGGTGGCAAAAGGAATGCTGCAGCCCATAAGGATCTCCTGGAACCCAAATGCCCTGGGTACCTAGGTACTATATGCTAGGGACTTATAAAGGGGGTCCAGTGAGCCAATTGAAATTGGTAAATTAAGTCACTAGCCTATAGTGACAAATTTAAAAGCAGAGAGAGCATAAGCACTGAGATTCTGATTAGCAGAGCCTCAGTGACACAGTTATGCACTATATACAACACACACATTAGTCCACAAACTATGAGCACTGGGATCCTGACCAGCAGGGTCACAGTGAGACAGGCAAAAACATACTGACATACAGGTAAAAATGGGGGTAACATGCCAAGAAAGATGGTTCTTTCCTACAGTCAGTCCACCACCACCAGCTCACCCTGCCCACAATTCAAACCACCTCCCCTTTGGCAGCCAGTGCACAGCAGAGCCCACCTTCCCATACCTGTGTCCCAAGGTCACATCAATCATCAGTGTGCCCCACAGGACATGGGGAGGAGTCAACGGTACAAACCCAAGACAATGACGGTCCTGGTGTCAGTCGGAGGGGGCACACTGCACATCGTGGGCCAAGGGATGAGGCAGGTACAGGACATGACTGGCCAGGAGACCGTCTCCAGAGTCATGGGAGCCTACCAGCAAACCCAGGACAAGATGGGCCAGATACTCACCACCTTGCAGGACACCCAAAGGCTGCAGGGGGAATACCACCAGGAGGCTATGCAGCAGTGGCAGGCACTCAATGCCACCATGGTATCCATATTAGAGGAGTTCAAGGAACTCAATAAAATGTCTCCACCCAACAGCAGGCCCCATCCAGTAGTCAGTCAACACCACTGGCCTCAACATCAGCACCTGCTACTGGAACGGAGGCACAGCAGGAGGACCCACAGGCCACCAGCACCCCTACCCCTGCAGCTGAGGAACCCCCCGCACAAGAGGTCGCCCATCCAGACATCCTGCAGGACCTCAGGCCAAGACCAATCCCCCCCACCAGGAAGTGATCCCCCTTCTGAACTGTCACCCTGGTGTGCCACTGTTAAACACTGTTGGGTGTCCAATACCAAAGACACATCATTCTGTGGAAATGGATACAGGACCTCTGAACCAAACAGCTGTACCGCCCAGTCTGATCATCACCTAGAGCATTACCCCACTCCTCTGGACTGTGACAGTCAACACCTAATAAACACCAATAACCACAAGTCATGGTGCAGGTCTCTTCATGGAAGGTATTGGCAATTTTGTTACAGAACAACAAAAGAATACACATATCTACACAACAATAATGTCAAAGTTATAGGTGTAGTGGGATACTCCAGCAGGTGTATAAGTACATCATATTGTTGTAACATACACTGTCAACTATGGCAACAGGCAAATCAGCAAGCAGATTGCAAACAAAGATGTCACCCGAAGAGGGAAAAATAAATGGAATGAGGTACAATGCTGAAAGGAATGTAATCCACAGTCATACATCAATAGCAGTTGAACACAAACAAAGGATGAGTGTCCCAGCAGTTATGAAACACTATATGTAAGAGCCTGCATAGGCATTTACACACGTGTGGGACAGGAAAGATGTAACATAGATAACATCCTCTATTCTACACCTCCCTGAGTAGTCAGGAACAGGTACGTGCCTCACAGCAGATGACAATGCAGCATGACATGCCTACGCAGCAGGACATGACAGATATGTCCCCCTAACATATCCCCACACAGGCAGACTGAGGACCCTAAACCTTTGGTACAACTATAAGGCTGTATCGCAATGGCACCAGCACTCCACACATGTACTTAGCAGCTGTGCATTTCCACTACTTCTCATGGTAAGTCACCTACCCTTCGGGGTCTTTAACCAATATGTGAGGATCTAGTCCTCACACATACCTTGATGCATGCAAATACTGGCTATAAATTGGCTTCAGCTATAGATCTCCCATGTGCAGATGATATACAATGCAGACATACCTGTACATCAATTAAAATAGTGACAAATCATGTCAGTCCTGTTGTCATGACCCTCATCATCGTCAGCCTCCCCCTCAGCATCAGAGTCACCGGCCACAAACACTGCTCCAGTATTAACATCCCCTTCCTCCAACAGTGGGATGTGCCTTCTGAGGGCCAGATTATGGAGCATGCAGCATGCAACAATGATCTTGCAGACTTTCCCTGATTTGTACTGTAGGGCACCACCAGACACATGAAGACAACAAAATCTAGCTTTCAAGAGACCGAAAGTCCGCTCAATCACATGCCTTATCCGGCCATGTGCCTCATTGTACCTGTTCTCCTCTAATGTAGTTGGATGTCTCACAGGTGTCAGGTGCCAGGGCAGGTTGGGGTATTCGGAGACACCTATGTGGAAGAGGGAACATGGCCATAGGTAACATTGCTAGGCGGAGTGCTGACTGTGTTATGAGGGGTAAAAACATCTGACATGGAGAGCAGCACACATACCTATGAGCCAGGCCCTTTCTCCCTGTAGCTGTGACATCATTGCAGGGACACCTCTGTTCCTCAGGGTGTAGGAATCATGTACTGATCCAGGTAATTTTGCATTCACATGTGTAATGTATCTGTCTGCAAATTGAGTGAATATGTACTCTTCTGGTTTCTGTAGACCTGTTCATTGATCCTGGGCGGTACCAAGGCAATGTGAGTCCCATCAATGGCCCCAAATACATGTGGGACATTTGAGATGTTGTAGAAGGCTGCTTTTACAGTGGGTAATTCTGGAGGTAGTGGGAACCTAATGTACCTGTGCACATGCTTGAGTAGGGCATCTAGCACATCCTGCAACATCTTACTGAACTGGGGCTGTGAAAACCATGCAGCCAGACCCACTGTGACCTGAAAAGAGCCACTCGCCAGGAAATGCACAACTGACAACAACTAGACTGTAGGAGGAATGGCATAGGGATTCCTCAAACCTGGCAGGAGGTCTGGCTTCAAATGGGCACCAGTTTCTTGATGCACAAATGGTTTAGTCGATAGGTCATGATGATGTGGCGCTCTTCCATGGTTTCAAGATCAACGAGTGTCTGGTAAATTGGTGCATTCCTCATCACTCCATTGTGCAGGGACACAAACAACAATGTGTGAACTTCTCACAATGTAAGCTACTAAGTATGACACATGACAGTCATTAGGTTTTAGTAATGCAAATAATGTGTACACTGTTCCAGGGAAGGACATGAGGGAACTTTAGTGTTCAGGAGCAAGAGGCTTTACACATCCTAATAGGATGTCATGCTTCATCATCGGGTTGCTCCTCGTCAGACCGGCGCTGCAATGTCTGACGGGCTCCCCGTTAGGGGGCTCTTTGCCGGAGATCTTTTAAGTGGCTGCCGTAGTGATGAGCACTCACTAGAAAGTGTCAAGATCAGGCACTATTCCTGGCAGGAGAGTAGTATATTAAAATTAGTTCTCAGCCCCAATAAGGCAGTATTATTTAATGTATCGAAGTAGTAGGGCTCAGACCAAGATTAAAAACATAAGGAAAGTGGAAAATGAGAATTCATTGCTCAACCACTTTCTACCTAGAGTTGGAGATGGTAAATTATCACCAATCCCCTACAATATGGTCAACATGTTTCGCGTGCGATGGTCTATAAAGATCCCATGACGCTTCTTCAGGACCAACAATTAACAAAACTTCTCCTGACTCTTAATAAGTTTGAGGGAGTTAGATAATAGAAATCAAAAATAGATAATGCAGTCACTTACATTAAAGTTAACTGTCTTTCAAAAAATAAGGAACAGAACGGTCGCCCTAGGAAACAAATAATCAAATCAATAAACACGGATAATGACTGAAAACACCCGTGACACAACAGTGTAAGTAGTGATGATAACCAGTCGTGTACAGTAGCAAGACAGTATGCTTACCATCCTTACTAGTTAAATAATGGAGAAAACAAAATTAATCAAAAAGTGAAGTTAGTAAAAACAGTCCAATTGACTTTATGCAAGTCTGGTGCGAATGAGGGTAGCCAAATAACAATGGTAATTATCAGTGAATAGATACATATATTCATGGTCTGTTCACCTTTGTTTATCGACCAAAGCCTCTTCACTCTCACTCTTAGCTCAATCAGCAATAGCGGGACAGTGGGTACTGACGGGCAAAAATGTAGAGCCCATACAGTAATATTACTTGTAGTATGTAGAAGCAATCGATGTTATATTAACAAAGAAAAAATCTGTAATAGTCTCAAACTCGGGTGCTCACTCTAGAAGACAGACAGTCAAATACCCAATAAACCAAGGGGCATAAAAGAGACCCTGCAAATTGTGCTACTCTGGGGCTCGTCCTCAAGCCCATGGGGTATAACAAAGATACGGCCGCCAGAGGGGGGAAAAGGGAAAAAAACGAGGTCACTTACTCATTCAGTGCCGGTGATGCGCAGGGTAACCTACCCTGGCGTACTTTCCCGTATTGACGGAGATCGGGGATGGGACGGTCATTTTTAAACAGATCGACGCAGGGAAAAGGTTCTTCCACGTCACATGGGCAGAGATCAGTCAAAACTGAAAAAGGACTTGCCTCCGAGTATAGTGTAGTGAAAATAAATAAAGGGCAAAAAGAAACGGTGGCCATCTTGGAGTCACTAACTTCAACGTGGTCCAGATAGGTGAAAACCGTAGAAGTACTCACCTCAGCTGGAAGCAGTTAGGGAACATCCCAGTAAACATCAAAAAAGGAAACATAAACCGGCGGCCATGTTAGGAGTCATTGGCTAAATCATAATCTATGTCGGTAGTATGCCCATATGGTAATAAGTGAAGCACTAAAAATTGCATTTAATTAAATACTATCCTAGTGTGCAATCAAAAGCTGGGTAAAATTGAAAACAGGGCAATCATTCGTAGGCATTAGATGGAGCAATCGGCAAATGAGTTGTGATGTCAGTGCCCCTGTATAGTCTTAAGTTGCAGTCTTTAGGTTATAGACTCAGGTCATTGTGACACTCAGTAGGCATCAATCCATGTGGGTAGAGGGACTCGTCTGAATCCTCTGAAAGTATTTTAATGGGACAACGTTGTCCAAGGAAGGGCATCGTTCAATCCATCAGTGTCAGTGTGGAGCTTGAATACCCAGCGTTGTTCCAGTCTGAACAATGCGTGTGTGGGGTCATTCGTAAATTTGGTGGCATCCAGTACCACCTAGCGTAAGTCATCAGGACTGGCCTGGAGAGAGGCCTGGGGATTGTATTGCCCCCACTGTTGAGAATTGGCCATCTCTTGTTGATCAGTTTCTTGATCTCGTTTGATAAAGTGTCCTTAGTGTTGGATTGAAGCAAAGCTTCACGGTTATTGTTTCTGGCTCTCTTACGGGCTTGGTTGACGACATGTCTAGGATAATGTTGTGCAAGAAGGTTGGTTTGCAAGTCATCGGCTTGGGCGTTGTACATCTGTATTGAGCTGCAGTTACATCGTAACCGTAAAAATTTACCAAACTGTAAATTGTCACGTAGGGGTTTTGGATGGTGACTCTCATAAGTGAGTAAACTATTAAGATCTGTTGGTTTCTGATATGTACTGGTGGATAATTTACCCTTATCAATCGTTATCAGCAAGTCCAAAAAATGTACTTCCTTTTCTGACACTGTAGAAGTAAATTTCAAGTACGGATTAAGTGAATTAACCCAATCTGTAAAATAATTTGCAGTAGCCAGAGGACCATGCCATACGACCAAGATATCGTCAATATAACGACGCCATAATTTGATGTTAACAGTAAAGGGATTGGTAGTTGGCAGAATGAATTGTTGTTTGAAATTATACATATAGAGACAGGCCAGGCTAGGAGCAAACGTGCTTCCCATAAAAGTACCTCTACAATCTGGTGGAAAAATTGGTCTTCAAACCAGAAGAAGTTTTCTGTCATTGCTAATGTAGCACACTGCATAATAAATGACACAGGTGACGTGAGGTTCTCACAGTTGTTCTCTAGTGTAGATTCCACTACCTGTAATGTTGCATCCTGGGGTATATTAGTGTAAAGAGCCTCAACGTCCAAGGTGATCAATCCTTGGACGTCTACTGTATCGTTGATGGCCTCAATCAGATTCAGTACATCTTTGGTGTCTTGTAAGTAAGTAGAAGATCCCTTTACAAGTGGCTGCAAAAAGTGATCACAAACATTAGAGAATGGTTCTAGGATAGAACCAATCCCAGACACAATCGGCCTCCCCGGTGGGGGTTGTATGACTTTGTGAATCTTTGGTAGTGGGATTGTATTGCCCCCACTGCTGAGAATTGGCCATTTCTTGTTGATCAGTTTCTTGATCTCGTTTGATAAAGGGGTGAAGGTAGACACACCAGTCAACCGTCTGCTGGTGTCCTTAGTGTTGGACTGAAGCAAAGCTTCACAGTTATTGTTTCTGGCTCTCTTACGGGCTTGGTGGACGACATGTCGAGGATAATGTCGTGCAAGAAGTTTGGTTTGCAAGTCATCGGCTTGGGTGTTGTACATCTGTATTGAGCTGCCGTTACGTCGTAACCGTAAAAATTGACCAAACGGTAAATTGTAACGTAGGGATTTTGGATGGTGACTCTCATAAGTGAGTAAACTATTACGATCTGTTGGTTTCTGATATGTACTTGTGGATAATTTACCCTTATCAATCGTTATCAGTAAGTCCAGAGTCATTAGATTTTAGTCATGCAAGTTGCCTGTCATGTTGTGGGAATACACATTCCTCCACCCTCCATTCCTAACCAGACGATGGCACATAATTCCTGTGGGAATGGACGTATACAGGACATGTACACTTACACCTTCCATGTGTTCCACTATGCTGATCATATATGCTGACAAATGTGGTAATGTCACCAGACACGCACTACATGTGTCAATATCCACAATGTCTGACCTAAAGTATGTATTTGTGACAACATGCAGCTAGTTACGCTGTGTGAACACTGGACAGTAATGTCACAGACTAATATGGCATCTGCGTGTCCGTCATGCATTGGACAGCTGGAAGTGACCTCATTCCGCCGGCGGAAGTCGTCATTGCAGAGAGTGGTCTGAACCGCCGTGCAGCTCCTCACTGGTTAACATTGATGTCTATAGGAGACTGGGACCAATGACGATCACCGCTGGTGGTGACGGTCATGACCGCTGCAGTCGTAACAGCCATATTGTGTGGGCCAGCCAACTTGACTCCTGGCATTTGGGAAAGACAGATCTCCACTTTGTGTGCTGCTGTGTCCTGTCTCTTGGAGCAACAATGGCACGCACTGCAGGGGATAAGGCCCCAGCCTTCTCAACTGAGGAACTGTATGGGCGGTTGTAGGGTGCTCCAGGGCAACAGGTCAGTACAACATCCTTTGTTCAACATTTTGGGTGGTGTTTGACGATGTATGTGTGTGCACATTGACAAGTCATGACTGATCAGGAGTTTTGCATGCACATGATATGTGTGGGATATTGGCAGTGTGCATGGTCAGTGTTTGTTGTGTGTCACCAAAGTTAACTGCTGTATTGGTATTATTTACATCATGTCTCTCCCTTTTCTCACTGTTTCCCATTCAGGTCAGCACCCACCAGAAGAAAGGGTTATGGCGAGCCATCGCCAAGGAAGTGTAGACCCTGGGGTTCCATTGCCGGCAAAGCACCCACTGCAGGAAGCGGTGGGAGGACCTGCGTCGCTGGGCCCGGAAGACCGCAAAGGCCCAGCTGGGGACGGCCTCCCAAAGTGGGAGGAGTGCACGTCGGACCCTGACTCTCCTAATGGGCCGCAAACTGGCGTTGGCGTACCCTGAGTTAGATGGGTGCTTCAAGGCAGCACAGTAGCCACAAGGGTGTGACTGTCAGGTGACTACTGCATGGTTGTGCACTGTCACCCTCCTCGGACTTGGAATGAACGTAGTCAGATGTGATTTAGGGAAGGGTCAGTCCTGGTTGTCACACCCAACAAGTAGGAGTGTGTGACGGTCGCTATGTTGAGCCATGCAGGATAAGGAGTGGTGGTACTGTGACACACGTTCACCTGTAGGTATGGGTCTCTCAAGTATGCTATCATGTCACTGGCTGCGTCCTCCATCTCTGCGTGTACTGCAGTAGTACGAGGTGGCCATAATGGCACTGTATATGGGTAATTACAGGCATGTTGCGTGAAGGTTGCAAAAGCTTCACTTCCTACATCAATGGACCTCTGTAGCACGTGTACTACAAACATTCCTGTCAGTTAGTTAGGCCCTCATTACAACCCTGGCGGTAAATGCTGCCTGCCGCTGTGCTGATGGCTGCCAACTTACTGTGACCGCGGCGGAATTCGTTACGGGTATTATGACGCACACTGAGAAAACCACCGCTAAACAGATACCCACACAAGTCAGCCACACCAAAGGTCAGTGATAAACTGGCGATAGCAAAACTCACACCATTATGCCAACAGGGCTACGCCCACAGTATCACGACCCACGAATCACCGCAGCGGTCTTTCAACTGTGGTAAACCATTGGCGGTACACACCACTGCGCTCAAAATACACACACATTTACAAAAACACCACCACATTAGACAATTCAAACTACACACACCTGACACACATACACACACCACATCCACACACTCAGAACACTATAAAACACACACACACTTTACCTACAACCCTTTCAATTAAAAAAAAGATTGCCAACAGAGAGAGACACAAGCCAGGAGCACCCACTCAATCTGAGCCACAGATCATCATCACCCATACACCATCCACGCACCTCACAGCACACACCCCAACACATCACCCCACACATACCACTCACTCTACACCCATGGCGCCACAAAGACACCCCAGGCTTTCAGAGGAAGAGCTAAGGGTCATGGTGGAGGAAATCATCCGGGTAGAGCCACAGCTATTTGGATCACAGGTGCAGTAGACGTCCATTGCAAGGCAGAGGATCCTGGACAGGGTCAATGCAGTGGGACAGCATCCAAGAACCAGGGATGACATCAGGAAGAGCTTGAACGGCCAACGGGGAAGGTGCGTTCCGTGGTTGCAAAACACCAGGTAGCCATACAGAGGACTGGCGGTGGACCCCCACCTACTCCCCCACAATTACCAACATGGGAGGAGCAAGTCTTGGCAATAATGCATCCTGAGGACCTTGCAGGAGTAGCAGGAGGACTGGACTTTGGACTTTGGTAAGTCAAATCTTTACTACTTTATCCCCCCACCCTACCTGCATGGCATCACAAACTCCTACACCTACCATCACCCCCATCCCTCCACTACCTCACACATACCCCACCATCACAAACCACCCATCCCAATACCAAGCCCTGCATGTAACACCAATGCATGGACCCCCAACACAGACCTGCATGGACACCCATCACCAAAGCATTCCCAGTAGAGAGACTCACCCAGCCCACAAAATCACCACTCACACAAGGCCAAGCTGACAGGGAAATCACAATCATACAGGAAAACACACCCATGCACAAGATGGCACACGCAGATACACTAACACTGCATTTGCATCCCCGCAGGACCCATACTCAACGTCACTGGAGAGGAGGTGCCAGCTACATCCACTCCCCACCCCTGAAGAGGACCACAGTGACAACAGCAGCTCTGCACACCTGGATCAGAATGACCAACATGGCCCATCCGGGACCTCTGGACAGTCAGTAGCCCAGCTACAGTCCCAACCCACCACAGAGCCTCCCCCCTCAGGAAACACCAGCACAGCACCCACCCAGCCGGCCCATGCCACTGTCCCCAGGACACGTCAATCAGAAGTGTGTCCACCACTACAGTGACCCCAGGCAACCCCACACACACAGGACGATCAGGGACCTGGGGTCAGTGGCAGTGGGCACACGGTTCAGGGGACAGAGGCACAGGACAACAGAGAAGCTGGGAGGACTGCTGTGCGACAGGGGGAGGACAGGCCCAGGGAACCCACTCTCCAGGAGGCACTCTGCAACGTCCTGGGAGCATACCACCATTCCCAGGAGACCATGGGCCAGATACTGGCCAAGTTGCAGGAGACCCAGCAGCTGCAGGAGGGACAGTACCTGGGGATCAGGGAGGACCTCAAATACATCTACACCATCCTGGTCACCATTGCAGGGGTGCTGGCTGACATGGCCAACACCATGAGTGAGGCAGTGGCACACCAATGGGCCTCGGACACTAGGCAAACCGATGAACAGCCTTCAACCTCCACTGGCACTAGTGGACAGGAGGCCCCAACACAGGCCCCACCTCCTGCAGAAGGAGAACCACCCCGCAAACAGTCCCTTCGATCCAGGCAGAAGCCAGAGAACATTGCCCCGCCAGGAAATAAGACTCTCCTGATTGTCACCCTTCTTTCCCACTCTGTCACCCTATCCACCTTTAACTGCCATTACTCCCCTTCCTATGCCCCATTGGACAATGCACCTGTGACACCAAGAGACTGGACTCTACCCTGGACTTTCCTTCACCATCAGCCCAGCCCATTGCACATCCCCCTCTGCTTATGAGCACGTAAATAAACACAGTTGGAACAAATACTAATCTGGAGTTTGTCAAATGATTCAAATATGTATTAGTTCAACATTATCAAAGCATTGCACGTCAAATGTACAGTTAAATATACTTTGGAATGACCTTTGGTGGGCAGCAGTACACATAGCAGGAGCCAGAGTGGGGCACAGAGATCTGAAAATAGAGATGCCAAAGGGTACAGTCAGTGACCATAGACATACAATGTTCAGCAGAAAACTGAAAAGTAAAGTGAAGTTACGGTGTCTTACCTGTGTGTCACTGGAAGTACTGCTGAATTATATTGCTTCTGATGTCAACAACTTCTTCCTCTGCCTCCTCTTCCTCACTGTCCACAGGCTCCACCACTGCCACAAGACCATCTCCAGGCACATCCTCCTGCAGAAAAGGCCAGGTTGTGCAACATGCAACGTGCAACGATGATCTGGCATACCTTCTTGGGTGAGTAGTACAGGGAGCCTGTCAGATGAGGCACCAGAACCTGGCCTTCAGGAGGCCAAAGTTCCTTTCAATAATCCTCCTTGTATGCCCATGTGCCTCATTGTAACGTTCCTCTGCCCTTGTCCTGGCATTCCTCACTGGGGTCAGTAGCCATGAGAGATTGGGATAACCAGAGTCACCTGCAAATATCGAGGGACAACTGTTAGACACAAACTAGCCCTTAGGAACAACCCCATACCTAGGCACACACTTATACTGTGTGGGGACCTTGGGTTCACCTATTAGCCACACCGATGCCTCTGGAGTTGGCCCATCACATATGGGATGCTGCTATTCCTCAAGATAAAGGCGTAATGCACAGAGCCAGGATATTTGGCATTCATATGGGAGATTACTGGTCTACCAAACACACCATCTGCACATTCATAGAGTGCTAGCTTTTTCTATTCCTGTAAACTTGTTCATTTCTCCGGGGGAGGAGGGGGGCAAATGCCACATGTGTACCATCAATGGCACAAATGATGTTGGGGATATGTCCCAGGGCATAAAAGTCAGCTTTCACATTGGCCAAATCATCCACGTGGGGGAATACGATGTAGCTGCACATGTGTTTCAGCAGGGCTGACAACACTCTGGTCAACACGTTGGACAACACTGGCTGAGACATCCCTGATGCTATGGCCACTGTTGTCTGGAAGGAACCACTTGCCAGGAAATGGAGCACTGACAGGACCTGCATGACAGGGGGGATACCGTTGGTCTGGCTCCAATTTGGCACACAGTTCTTGGATTGGAGCACGATCAAGTCTGTAGGCTATGATAATGTGTCTGTCCTCCATTGTCGCAAGGTCCACCTGGCGTCTGAACAAAGGAGGATGCCTCCATCTCATATTCAGCCTCAGCGGTTGAAGCCTATGGAAGACAACGGTGAGCAGAGGGTCATATTCACACACTATTGGACTAATGATGATTATTTTGCTTTACAGAACCAGAATGTGAATCCGACAATCTGTTGCTGTGCCAATGTCTGCTGTGATGCACTTAGGTGCCATGCCCTGTGCCCCCCTGAAATGGCAGCTGTCTGACCTGTGAGGATGGACAATTGGAAATGAGGTAATTCCGCTGGCGTTGTGCACCGTCGCGGTAGGCGGCCAAAGACCGCCGTGCAACTTCACATTGGTTATCATTGGGCCCTATGGGCTCCAGGAGCCAATGGCGATGTACGCCCGCGGTGACAGTACGCACCGTCGCCGACGTGACCACCATTTTCTATCTGTTCACTCACTTGCTACCTGACCTTCAACAGGAGAGGACCTATACTGCAAGTGCTGCAGTGACCTGTGTCTGGAAGCGACAATGGCTCATGTGTCTGGGGAGAGAGCCCCTGCCTTCATTGCGGAGGAGTTGGAGAAACTGGTGGATGGGGACCGACCCCAGTACACATTACATTACATTACTCCAGACAAACAGGTGAGTACAATGTGAGCATGATGCGTGGGCCATTAATGTATGGAGTGCTGTTTGTGTAAGCCACATGTGAGGGGGGGGGCAGAAGCATCCTGGCCAGAGTGCTGCAGATAAGGTGGTCAGTGTATGTGCATCAGGGGATGGGAGGGATCTGGTGGGCCACGAGTATGACGGTCCAGACGGTTGACTAATTCACTTCTCTGCTGTCTTTTCCATGCAGGTCAGCGTCCACCAGAAAAAGGGTATTTGGCGTGCCATCGCCAAGGAGGAGCGGACCCTGGGGACCTTTGACAGGCGGAGCACCCACTGCCGCAAAAGGTGGGAGGATCTGCGCCGCTGGGCAAAGAAGACGGCGGAGGCCCAGCTAGGGCTGGCCTCCCAACGAGGAAGGGGTGCCCGTTGCACCATGACCCCCCTAATGTTCCGCATCCTAGGGGTGGCCTATCCGGAGTTGGAGGGGCGCTTGAAGGCATCACAGCAGCCACAAGGGGGTGAGTACAGATTCAGAATCCTGACTGCGCGCGTTAAGAGTTACCTGGGCGGGGGATGTGGGCTATGGGTGCCGCTAGGCCAGGGTGAAGATGGCAGGGTAGGTCCCTTGTTGGGCAGGCTCAGAAGCACTCCTACCCCAAGTGTTAGTGGGCATCTACTACTGGGCAGGGTCCTGTGGGTTTCAGGTGTGCATCTAATGGCGGTAGGCATTGTACCCCATGGGCTGGTGACTATCTTAGTAAATGGTTGGGCATGGCTGTAGGAAAGTACCATCTTGCCTGGCATGTTACCCCCATATTTCACTGTATATATGTTGTTTTAGTGTATGTGTCACTGGGACCCTGCCAGCCAGGGCCCCAGTGCTCATAAGTGTGTCCTGTATGTGTTCCCTGTGTGATGACTAACTGTCTCACTGAGGCTCTGCTAACCAGAACCTCAGTGGTTATACTCTCTCTGCTTTCCAAATTGTCACTAACAGGCTAGTGACCAATTTCACCAATTCACATTGGCATACTGGAACACCCTTATAATTCCCTAGTATATGGTACTGAGGTACCCAGGGTATTGGGGTTCCAGGAGATCCCTATGGGCTGCAGCATTTCTTTTGCCACCCATAGGGAGCTCTGACAATTCTTACACAGGCCTGCCACTGAAGCCTGAGTGAAATAACGTCCACGTTATTTCACAGCCCTTTACCACTGAACTTAAGTAACTTATAAGTCACCTATATGTCTAACTTTTACCTGGTAAAGGTTGGGTGCTAAGTTACTTAGTGTGTGGGCACCCTGGCACTAGCCAAGGTGCCCCCACATCGATCAGGGCAAATTCCCCAGACTTTGTGAGTGCGGGACACCATTACATGCGTGCACTGTACATAGGTCACTACCTATGTACAGTGTCACAATGGTAACTCCGAACATGGCCATGTAACATGTCTAAGATCATGGAATTGTCACCCCAATGCCATTCTGGCATTGGGGAGACAATTCCATGATCCCCCGAGTCTCTAGCACAGACCCGGGTACTGCCAAACTACCTTTCCCGGGGTTTCACTGCAGCTGCTGCTGCCAACCCCTCAGACAGGTTTCTGCCCTCCTGGGGTCCAGCCAGGCTTGGCCCAGGAAGGAAGAACAAAGGACTTTCTCAGAGAGAGGGTGTTACACCCTCTCCCTTTGGAAAAAGGTGTCAGGGCTGGGGAGGAGTAGCCTCCCCCAGCCTCTGGAAATGCTTTGATGGGCACAGATGGTGCCCATCTCTGCATAAGCCAGTCTACACCGGTTCAGGGATCCCCCAGCCCTGCTCTGCCGCGAAATTGGACAAAGGAAAGGGAGTGACCACTCCCCTGACCTGCACCTCCCAGGGGAGGTGCCCAGAGCTCCTCCAGTGTGCTCCAGACCTCTGCCATCTTGGAAACAGAGGTGCTGCTGGCACACTGGACTGCTCTGAGTGGCCAGTGCCATCAGGTGACGTCAGAGACTCCTCCTGATAGGCTCTTACCTGTGTTGCTAGCCTATCCTCCTTCCTAGGTAGCCAAACCTCCTTTTCTGGCTATTTAGGGTCTCTGCTTTGGGGAATTCTTTAGATAACGAATGCAAGAGCTCATCAGAGTTCCTCTGCATCTCTCTCTTCACCTTCTGCCAGAGGATCGACCGCTGACTGCTCAGGACGCCTGCAAAACCGCAACAAAGTAGCAAAGGCGACTACTGCAATCTTGTATCGCTGATCCTGCCGCTTTCTCGCCTGTTTCCTGGTGGTGCATGCTCTGGGGGTAGCCTGCCTCCTTCTTGCACCAGGAGCTCTGAAGAAATCTCCAGTGGGTCGACGGAATCTTCCCCCTGCAACCGCAGGCAACAAAAGGCTGCATCACCGGTCCTCTGGGTCCCCTCTTAGCACGACGAGCGTGGTCCCTGGAACTCAGCAACTCTGTCCAAGTGACTCCCACAGTCCAGTGACTCTTCAGCCCAAGTTTGGTGGAGGTAAGTCCTTGCCTCCCCACGCTAGACTGCATTGCTGGGTACCGCGTGATTTGCAGCTGCTCCGGCTCCTGTGCACTCTTCCAGGATTTCCTTTGTGCACAGCCAAGCCTGGGTCCCTGACACTCTAACCTGCAGTGCACAACCTCCTGAGTTGTCCTCCGGCGTCGTGGGACTCCCTTTTGTGTCTTCGGGTGAGCTCCGGTTCACTCCTCTTCGTAGTGCCAGTTCCGGCACTTCTGCGGGTGCTGCCTGCTTCTGTGAGGGCTCCCTGACTTGCTGGGCGCCCCCTCTGTCTCCTCATCCAAGTGGCGACATCCTGGTCCCTCCTGGGCCACAGCAGCATCCAAAACCTAACCGCGACCCTTGCAGCTAGCAAGGCTTGTTTGCGGTCTTTCTGCGTGGGAACACCTCTGCAAGCTTCTTCACGACGTGGGACATCCATCCTCCAAAGGGGAAGTTTCTAGCCCTCTTCGTTCTTGCAGAATCCACAGCTTCTACCATCCGGTGGCAGCTTCTTTGCACACTCAGCTGGCATTTCCTGGGCATCTGCCCAATCTCGACTTTGTTGCGACTCTTGGACTTGGTCCCCTTGTTCCACAGGTACTCTTGTCCGGAAATCCACTTTGGTTGCATTGCTGGTGTTGGTCTTCCTTGCAGAATTCCCCTATCACGACTTCTGTGCTCTCTGGGGAATATAGGTGCCCTTTACACCTACTTTTCAGGGTCTTGGGGTGGGCTATTTTTCTAACCCTCACTGTTTTTTTACAGTCCCAGTGACCCTCTACAAGCTCACATAGGTTTGGGGTCCATTCGTGGTTTGCTTCCACTTTTGGAGTATATGGTTTGTGTTGCCCCTATACCTATGTGCTCCTATTGCAATCTACTGTAACTTTACATTGCTTGCATTACTTCCTTTTGCTATTACTGCATATTTTTGGTATTGTGTACATATATCTTGTGTATATTTGGCATCCTCATACTGAGGGTACTCACTGAGATACTTTTGGCATATTGTCATAAAAATAAAGTACCTTTATTTTTAGTATATCTGTGTATTGTGTTTTCTTATGATATTGTGCATATGACACCAGTGGTATAGTAGGAGCTTTGCATGTCTCCTAGTTCAGCTTAAGCTGCTCTGCTATAGCTACCTTCTATCAGCCTAAGCTGCTAGAAACACCTCTTCTACACTAATAAGGGATAACTGGACCTGGTACAGAGTGTAAGTACCCCTTGGTACCCACTACAAGCCAGGCCAGCCTCCTACATTGGTTGTGCAGTGGTGGGATAAGTACTTGCAACTACTTACCACTTTGTCATTGTGTACTTTTCATAAGAGAATAATATACAAAACAAGTTCAGTGTATGTACACCTAACCAAAAAGTTTTGCTTTTCTTCTCTTACACTATCTACTAAGTGCTGAAAAGTACTCTTAAACTTTCAAAAAGTTTCTAAAAAGTTGAAAAAGTTTTTTTGCTGTTTCCTTAAAAAGTCCTGAAACTTTTTCTTTCTTTTATCTGTCCCTAAACCTTTTCTATCATGTCTGATGTAGGACCTTCTCTTGATCTGGTCAGCTCAGCTTATGACCACCTTAACTGGAAGGGTTTGAGGAGTCTCTGCATTGATAGAGGTTTAGGAGTAGGGAAGAATCCCTCTAGAGAATTGTTATCTAACATGCTTATTGAGAATGATAAGGCCTTAGCTGGCACATCTACTGACAAGTTAGGAGATGGTTCACACTCTGACTCTGGGGCACCCCTAGTAAGAGTGTTAGATGGTAATCTTCCCAACCTGCCCCTTAGCAGACCACCTAGCATAGCTGGTACTAATGTGAGCTCTCATCACAGTAGGGATGTTATTCCTGCAGGCCAGGTTGTTAGAGTTCCAACTGTTAGGGACAATTCTCCCTCTGTTCATTCACATCACTCTTCTGTGTCAAAGCATGCCCAATCCACCCACCCTGATGACAGAATGTTAGAAAGGGAACTCAATAGATTGAGAGTGGAAGAGTCCAGGCTGAAGCTTAAACAGCAACAGCTGGCTCTAGACAGGGAATCTTTAGACTTAGAAAAAGAAAGACAGAGGTTGGGGTTAGGACCCCATGGTGGCAGCAGCAGTATTCCAGATAGTAATCCTGTGAAAGAGCATGATTCTAGGAATCTGCATAAGATAGTTCCCCCTTACAAGGAGGGGGATGACATTAACAAGTGGTTTGCTGCACTTGAGAGGGCCTGTGTTGTACAGGGGGTCCCTCAAAGGCAGTGGGCTGCTATCCTATGGCTATCTTTCAGTGGAAAGGGTAGGGATAGGCTCCTTACTGTGAAGGAAAATGATGCCAATAATTTTACAGTTTTGAAGAATGCACTCTTGGATGGATTTGGCTTAACCACTGAACAATACAGGATTAAGTTCAGAGAAACCAGAAAAGAGTCCTCACAAGACTGGGTAGACTTTGTTGACTATTCAGTGAAGGCCTTGGAGGGGTGGTTACATGGCAGTAAAGTTTCTGACTATGAAAGCCTGTATAATCTGATCCTGAGAGAGCATATTCTGAATAACTGTGTGTCGGATTTGTTACACCAATATCTAGTGGACTCAGATCTGACCTCTCCCCAGGAATTGGGAAAGAAGGCAGACAAATGGGTCAGAACAAAAGTGAACAGAAAAGTTCATACAGGGGGTGACAAGGATGGCAAGAAGAAGGATGGTAATTCTTCAGATAAGGGTGGGGACAAATCTAAAAATGAGTCTTCATCGGGCCCACAAAAACACTCTGGTGGCGGTGGTGGGTCCAAACCCTCTTCTAATCAAGTAAAGAAACCATGGTGCTATTTATGTAAAGTAAAAGGCCATTGGACAACTGATGCCAGTTGTCCAAAGAAAAGCACCAAGCCTCCCACTACCACAACCCATACTGCTACACCTAGTGCCCCTAGTAATAGCAGTGGTGGTGGGAGCAAACCTACTAATAGCCAATCCAAGGGAGTAGCTGGGCTCACTTTTGGTAATTTAGTTGGGGTTGGTCTTGTTAGGGAGACCACAGAGGCTGTGCTAGTGTCTGAAGATGCCATTGATTTGGCCACTTTGGTTGCTTGTCCCCTTAATATGGATAAGTACAAGCAACTTCCCCTAATAAATGGTGTTGAGGTTCAGGCCTACAGGGACACAGGTGCCAGTGTTACCATGGTAATAGAGAAACTGGTACACCCTGAACAACAACACCTCCTTGGTCACCAGTACCAAGTGACAGATGCTCATAACAACACTCTTAGCCACCCCATGGCTGTTGTGAATCTCAACTGGGGGGGTTACTGGTCCAAAGAAAGTTGTGGTTGCCTCAGATTTACCTGTAGACTGTCTACTAGGGAATGATTTAGAGACATCAGCTTGGGCAGAAGTGGAGTTGGAGGCTCATGCAGCAATGCTGGGCATTCCTGGGCATATTGTTGCTTTAACCAGGGCTCAGGCCAAAAAGCAAAAAGGACAGGGTGACTTGGATCCTGGAACAATGGACCAAGTGCTCCCTAAAGCTACCCACTATCCCTCCCTCTACAGATGATTCTACTTCTGAGGAAGAATAATTTCCCCCCTGTGCAGAACCTTCACCAGAGGAGCTGGCAGCAGACATTGCTGAGCTTTTGGGTGGAGGGGGGCCTGCCAGGGAGGAGCTGATTGTGGCACAGCAAACCTGTCCCACATTAGAGGGTCTAAGACAGCAAGCTGTCAAACAGCAAAATGGGGATGTCAGTGACTCACATAGAGTTTACTGGGAGGACAACCTCTTGTATACAGAGGCAAGGGACCCAAAACCTGGAGCAGCCAGGAGATTGGTCATTCCCCTGCAATACAGAGTTCCTCCTAACTCTGGCACACGACATTCCCTTGGCTGGACATTTAGGGCAAATTAAAACATGGGAAAGGCTTGTCCCCCTGTTTCATTAGCCTAGGATGTCAGAGGACACAAAAGACTTTTGTAAGTCCTGTGTGACCTGCCAAGCCAGTGGCAAGACTGGTGGCACACCAAAGGCTCCCCTTATTCCACTGCCTGTGGTTTGGGGTTCCCTTTGAAAGGGTAGAGGTTGACATAGTTGGCCCCCTTGACCCTCCTACTGCTTCAGACAATAGGTTTATCTTGGTGGTAGTGGACCATGCTACAAGATATCCTGAAGCAATTCCTCTAAGGACCATTACAGCACCTGCAGTGGCAAAAGCCCTCCTGGGAATCTTTTTCAGGGTGGAGTTCCCAAAAGAGGTTGTATCAGACAGGGGTAGCAACTTTATGTCTGCATACTTGAAGGCCATGTGGAAGGAATGTGGTGTAACATACAAATTCACCACACCTTATCATCCACAAACAAATGGACTGGTAGAGAGGTTTGATAAAACTCTCAAAGGTATGATAATGGGACTCCCTGAAAAACTCAGGATGAGATGGGATGTCCTGTTACCTTGCCTCCTTTTTGCTTACAGGGAGGTACCCCAGAAAGGAGTGGGCTTCAGCCCCTTTGAACTCCTATTTGGACACCCTGTAAGAGGTCCCCTAACACTTGTGAAGGAGGGTTGGGAACAACCTTTAAAGGCTCCTAAGCAAGACATAGTGGACTATGTACTTGGCCTAAGATCCAGAATGGCTGAGTACATGAAAAAGGCCAGTAAAAACCTTCAGGCCAGCCAAGAGCTCCAAAAGCAATGGCATGAGCAGAAGACTGTTCTGATTCAGTACCACCCAGGACAGAAGGTGTGGGTTCTGGAGCCTGTGGCCCCAAGGGCACTCCAGGACAAATGGAGTGGACCCCACATCATTGTTGAAAAGAAGGGAGAAGTCACCTACTTGGTTGACTTGGGCACTGCCAGGAGTCCCCTTAGGGTGCTCCATGTCAATCACCTGAAACCCTACTATGACAGGGCTGATCTCACCCTGCTCATGGCAACAGATGAAGGACAGGAAGAAGAGAGTGACCCTCTCCCTGATCTCTTCTCTTCCACAGAACAAGATGCTCTGGTGGAAGGAGTAGTTTTGGCAGACTGTCTAACTGCAGAGCAGAAAGACCACTGCATAAATCTCCTGGGTCAGTTTTCTGAACTCTTTTCTACTGTGCCAGGCACCACTTCTTGGTGTGAGCACACTACAGATACTGGAGACAGCATGCCTGTCAAAAGTAAGATCTATAGGCAGCCTGACCGTGTCAGGGACTGCATAAAACAGGAGGTTCAGAAAATGCTTGAACTGGGAGAGGTTGAACACTCTGAAAGCCCATGGGCCTCTCCTGTGGTGCTTGTACCAAAACCTCACTCAAAAGATGGGAAGAAAGAAATGAGGTTTTGTGTAGATTACAGAGGTCTCAACCAGGTAACTAAAACTGATGCTCACCCTATACCCAGGGCAGATGAGCTCAAAGATACACTGGCATCTGCCAAGTATCTAAGCACCTTTGATTTGACTGCAGGGTATTGGCAGATCAAGTAATCAGAGGATGCTAAAGCAAAAACTGAATTTTCGACTATTGGAGGGCACTACCAATTCACAGTAATGCCCTTTGGTTTGAAAAATGCACCTGCCACTTTCAGAGGTTGGTGAATACAGTCCTGCAAGGTTTGGAGGCTTTTAGTGCAGCATATCTAGATGATATAGCTGTCTTTAGCTCCACCTGGGTATGATCACCTGGTCCACCTGTGGAAAGTTTTGGAGGCCCTGCAAAAGGCAGGCCTCACTATCAAGGCTTCAAAGTGCCAGATAGGGCAGGGGAAAGTGGTTTATCTGGGACACCTGGTAGGTGGAGAACAGATTGCACCACTTCAGGGGAAAATCCAAACTATCATAGATTGGGTTCCCCCTACAACTCAGACCCAGGTGAGAGCCTTCTTAGGCCTCACTGGGTATTACAGGAGGTTCATTAAGAACTATGGCTCCATTGCAGCCCCACTTAATGACCTCACCTCTAAGAAAATGCCTAAAAATGTATTGGGGACAGCTAGCTGTCAGAAAGCTTTTGAAGAGCTGAAACAGGCCATGTGCACTGCACCTGTCCTAAAAAGCCCATGTTACTCCAAGAAATTCATTCTTCAAACTGATGCATCTGAATTAGGGGGTAGGGGCAGTCTTATCACAACTCAATTCTGAGGGCCAGGATCAACCTGTTGCTTTTATCAGCAGGAGGTTGACCCCTAGAGGAAAGCGTTGGTCTGCCATAGAGAGGGAGGCCTTTGCTGTGGTCTGGGCACTGAAGAAGTTGAGGCCATACCTGTTTGGCACTCACTTCATTGTTCAGACAGACCACAAACATCTACTTTGGCTAAAACAAATGAAAGGTGAAAACCCTAAATTGTTGAGGTGGTCCATATCTCTACAAGGAATGGACTATACAGTGGAACATAGACCTGGGAGTACCCACTCCAATGCAGATGGACTCTCCAGATATTTCTACTTAGACAATGAAGACTCATCAGGTCATGGCTAATCTTATTGTCCTTCGTTTGGAGGGGGGGGGGTTGTGTAGGAAAGTACCATCTTGCCTGGCATGTTACCCCCATATTTCACTGTATATATGTTGTTTTAGTGTATGTGTCACTGGGACCCTGCCAGCCAGGGCCCCAGTCCTCATAAGTGTGCCCTGTATGTGTTCCCTGTGCGATAACTAACTGTCTCACTGAGGCTCTGCTAACCAGAACCTCAGTGACAGTTTGGAAAGCAGAGAGAGCATAACCACTAACAGGCTAGTGACCAATTTCACCAATTCACATTGGCATACTGGAACACCCTTATAATTCCCTAGTATATGGTACTGAGGTACCCAGGGTATTGGGGTTCCAGGAGATCCCTATGGGCTGCAGCATTTCTTTTGCCACCCATAGGGAGCTCTGACAGTTCTTACACAGGCCTGCCACTGCAGCCTGAGTGAAATAACGTCCACGCTATTTCACAGCCATTTAGCACTGCACTTAAGTAACTTATAAGTCACCTATATGTCTAACCTTTACCTGGTAAAGGTTGGGTGCTAAGTTACTTAGTGTGTGGGCACCCTGGCACTAGCCAAGGTGCCCCCACATCGTTCAGGGCAAATTTCCCGGACTTTGTGAGTGCGGGGACACCATTACACGCGTGCACTACCTATGTACAGCATCACAATGGTAACTCCAAACATGGCCATGTAACATGTCTAAGATCTGGAGACAATTCCATGATCCCCCGAGTCTCTAGCACAGACCCGGGTACTGCCAAACTACCTTTCGCGGGGTTTCACTGCAGCTGCTGCCAACCTCTCAGGCAGGTTTCTGCCCTCCTGGGTTCCAGCCAGGCTTGGCCCAGGAAGGCAGAACAAAGGACTTCCTCAGAGAGAGGGTGTTACACCCTCTCCCTTTGGAAAAAGGTGTCAGGGCTGGGAGGAGTAGCCTCCCCCAGCCTCTGGAAATGCTTTGATGGGCACAGATGGTGCCCATCTCTGCATAAGAACGTCTACACCGGTTCAGGGATCCCCCAGCCCTGCTCTGGCGCGAATCTGGACAAAGGAAAGGGGAGTGACCACTCCCCTGACCTGCACCTCCCAGGGGAGGTGCCCAGAGCTTCTCCAGTGTGCTCCAGACCTCTGCCATCTTGGAAACAGAGGTGCTGCTGGCACACTGGACTACTCTGAGTGGCCAGTACCAGCAGGTGATGTCAGAGACTCCTCCTGATAGGCTCTTACCTGTGTTGCTAGCCTATCCTCCTTCCTAGGTAGCCAAACCTCCTTTTCTGGCTATTTAGGGGCTCTGCTTTGGGGACTTCCTCTACCCAGACCCAATCCCCTCAACCCCAGCCTATCCCAAGTACACCTTCAGACCAGCATTCACCCAAATCAACACCCAAAAGGGGCTCAGGCAAACACAAGCATGACACTTCATCTCACAGGCACAAGCACCATCCCCATGCAGACACACCAACATCCACTGCCTCCACTGTGTCCCCATCCTCCTCCTCCTCCACCTCCCTCCCAGTAGCATCTCCACTCACCTGCATGCACTACATCCTCATCCACTACCTCCATCACCAGCACGCCCATCACAACACACCCCTCATGAGCAGTCACCACCCCCACATCCATTTACACGTCCCCTGTGTCCTCTCCCAGTGTGTCTGTGACCCCTCCTCCCAAAGTACACAAACGCAAGCACCCACCCACCCAACAGCCATCCACCTCACAACAGCTCATGCACCTGCACCCAAAGTCAGCAGACAGACACTGCCTACAACCACTCCCTGTTCCTCCACTCCCACACCCCCTCCCTCTTCCCGCTCCAGTGTGTCTAAGAAGCTTTTCCTGGCAAACATTGACCTCTTCCCTACCCCTCTCCCCCCAGTCCTTCCCTTCGGGCCAGGGTGTCCAGGACCCAGGCCATGCACCACAGCCACCAAGTCGACGTCCGCTGTGGTACCTGCAACTCACAGAGGCTCAAAGGGGGCAGCCGTCAGGCCAACCAGTTTGCCAGCAACCCCTGCAAAGGAAAAAAGCATTCCGCCATCTGCCAAGGTGAAGAAGGGGACAGCATGCAGCACGGCCAAGGAGCACGAACCACCCAGCAAGGCCTCCTTAAAAACTCCAGCAGTCAGACCCAAGGTCACACCACCATCTGCCAAGGTGAGGAAGGAGCAGAAAACGTCAGGCAAGGCGCTTGTGCCATCCGAGGCTGCAGATGAATGCCTGGTTGCTACCAGCACAACAGCCAGCACCGCCACCTACACTGTCGATAGCACCACTACTGTCAGCAGCAGCAGCCCCAATGGGCAGCTGTCCGAGGCTGCAGGAGAAGGGCTGGAGCCTTCCTCCATCACTGGCACCACCGGCACCTGCACCACGGCGGGCACCGCCACATGCACCGCCGCTAGCACTGCCACAGGCCCGCCCCAACCACCGCTGACAGTAGGACCACTACCAGCAGCAGCAGCACCAGTGGGCAGCTGTACGACGCTGCAGGAGGAGGACTGGAGCCTCCCACCACCACTGGCAGCACCCCCACCAGCACCGGCACTACCACTAGTTTGCAGCCTTAGCCCCTGCAGGATGGAGTCTAGCCCTGCCTCCATGGACTATCATGCAACCTGTTCCCTGCAAATCTCGTGCCTCAGACATCCAGGTGAGGGAATGTGAACTGCCACACCCCAAGTGTTGCTTCACTGGGCACAAGGCCCCCTCCAGAACCAGTGTAGAAAGGCATCCACAAACCTTAACCTTGGCAGGATGAAGCTGACTGGGCACACAGCCCCCTCTGGAACCAGTGGAGAAAGGCAACCAGTCACCCTTTCCTTGGCAGGATGAAGCTGACTGGGCACAAAGCCCCCCCAGGACCAGTGGAAGAACACATCCACTTGAGAGACTGTGGCTTTGCACTCCCCAAGACCAGGCAGCGGGCAAACCACCCACTTGAGAGACTGTGGCTCTGCACTCCCCAGTACCAAGCAGTGGGCAAACCACCCACTTGAGAGACTGTGGCTTTGTACTCCCCAGGACCAAGCAGTGGGCAAACCACCCACTTGAGAGACTGTGGCCTTGCACTCCCCCGGACCAAGCAGTGGGCATGGAGCCCCCTCGAGGAGCAGTGGCGTTATTCCATCTTCTGGCTGAGATGCCCCCCCTTTCCCCGTCCCCCTGAGGTGCCTGTGTTTTTTCGACCTGATGCCCCTGCAGTGTTCTCTGCATATTGAGGCAGGAGTCAAGTGCGAGATTGGCCTATGATTTTTGGCCCAGTGGCACACGGACATTTCGAAGGGACAATGTAAGGCCTTATGTACATATTGTTTATTTTTGTAAATACTGTTTTTCTATTCATTATGTATATCTGCCTATTTCTAATATATCACTGATTAAACTCAATTCCTTTTGTCTTTGCGTACTTCCAGGGGGTTACGTGGTGTAAATGTAATCTTGTTGTAGGAAAGTACCATCTTGCCTGGCATGTTACCCCCGTTTTTACGTGTGTCAATTTGGTTTTGCCTGTCTCACTGGGCTCCTGCTAACGCAGGCACCAAACTTCTGCTTCTCCGGTCCTTTGGGTCCCCTCTCATCTTGACAGGCGTGATTCCTGAAACACAGGAGCTGGATCCAAGTGACTCCGACAGTCCAGTGGTCCATCTGTCTAAATTTGGTGGAGGTAAGTCCTTGCCTCCCCACGCCAGACAGTAATCCTGTGTACTGCGTGAACTGCAGCTGCTAGGGCTTCTGCGCACTTTTGCAAGGAATCCTTCGTGCACAGCACAGCCCAGGTCCCCAGCACTCCGTCCTGCATTGCTCAACTCGCTGAGTTGACCACTGGGTTCGGGGGACCCTCCTTTGCAGTATTGAGACAACCGCCGTGCTCAGTTCTCTTGAACCCCTGTTCAAGTGCTTCTGCGGGTGCTGCGTGCGCTCTCTGTGTTGCTGAGCGCCCCTCTGTCTCCTCTTCCAAGGGGCGACCTCCTGGTCCTTCCTGGGCCCGGGCAGCACCCATTTTCTTCAACCGCGACCTTTGCAGCTAGCAAGGCTTGTTTGCAGTCTTTCTGTGTGGAAACAACTCTGCATCCTCCAGCACGCCATGAGACATCTTCTGTGCAAAGGAGAAGTTCCTGGCATCTTTCCGTTGTTGCAGAATCTTCAGTTTCTTCCACCCAGAGGCAGCCATTTTGCACCTTCATCCGGGGTTTATTGGGCTCCTGCCCCCCTGGACATTTTCGTGACTCTTGGACTTGGTCCCCTTACTTTACAGGTCCTCAGGTCCAGGAATCCGTCTTCAGTGCTTTGCAGTCAGTTGTTGTCCTTGCAGAATCTCCTATCACAACTTTAGTGTGTTTCTGGGAAAGTAGGGTAACTTTACTCCTACTTTTCAGGGTCTTGGGGTGGGGTATCTTGGACACCCTCAGTGTTTTTTAACACTCCCAGCGACCCTCTACACACTACACTAGGCCTGAGGTCCCTAAGTGGTTCGCATTCCACTTTCTTAGTATATGGTTTGTGTTGCCCCTAGGCCTATTGCATCCTATTGTATTCTACAGTGTTTGCACTACATTTCTAACTGTTTACTTACATCATTTTGGTCTGTGTGTATATTTTGTGTATTTTACTTACCTCCTAAGGAAGTATATCCTATGAGATATTTTTCGCACATTGTCACTAAAGTAGAGTACCTTTATTTTTAGTAACTGAGTATTGTGATTCTTATGATAGCGCCATATGATATAAGTGGTATAGTAGGAGCTTTGCATGTCTCCTAGTTCAGCCTAAACTGCTCTGCTATAGCTACCTCTATCAGCCTAAGCTGCTAGAACACTACTAATCTACTAATAAGGGATAATTGGACCTGGCACAACATGTAAGTACCATCAGGTACCCACTATAAGCCAGGCCAGCCTCGTAAATTGGTGGTGCAGCGGTGGGATAAGTACTTGTAATTGCTTTACCACTTTGTCATTGGTGCTTTTCATAAGAAAAACATATACCAAATACTTAAAAATATACACAGTTAAACTAAACAGTTTAAATTTATTTCTACAAACTTTCTAAAAAGTTTCCAAAAAGTTTTCAAAAGTTTCGAAAAGTTTGAAAAAGTTTTTCTCTTTTCTCTAAAAGTTTCTAAACTTTTTTCTCTCTGTCCTAAACCCTTTCTAAAAATCATGTCTGCAGTAGAACTTACTCCCACAGTTGTCCAGGCAACCTATGGTAGTTTAAACTTTAAACGTTTGAGGGGTCTCTGCATTGAAAGAGGTTTAAGCATTAGTAAGAACCCTACCAAAGATCTTCTCCTTAGCCTTATTCTAGAAAGTGTCCAGAACCCATCTGGCCCATCCCAGGATCAGGATCAGGAGGTAGAGGAGGGGGGTAACCAGCAAGACTCAGGAGTCCCCTGAGGATGCTGGGGAGGGTTCTTCCAGAGACCTGCCAGCTAACAGGCCTCCTAGTGACACTGGTAGTGGGAGGGGATCACACACTAGTAGGGCACCTTTCACTCCAAAAGGCCAGGTTACTAGAGCCCAGCCAGTTAGAGACAGGTCCACTTCTGCCAATTCTCACATCTTCTCTGTGTCTCAGAATTCCCAAGCCTCCCACCTTGCGGATAACACTATGGAAAGAGAACTCAGAAAGCTGAGGTTGGAAGAGGCCAGACTGAAGCTAAGACAGCAACAGTTGGCCTTAGACAGGGAATTTCTAGATGTAGAGAGGAAAAGGCAGAGGTTGGGGTTAGTTCCCCATGGTTGCAGCAGCAGTGTTTTTGATAGCAATCCTGTAAAGGAACAAGATACCAGAAACCTGCATAAGATAGTCCCCCCTTACAAGGAGGGGGATGACATTAACCATTTGGGTGAGGTCGTCTGCCACTGGCTGACGCCCGCTCTACCTCTCTGGTGGGGGTCACGACCAGACACCATGGAGGGTTTTTTTTTTTTTTTCGTGGGAGACGCGGAACAACTTCTGTGTCTCCCCCCCGCCCCTCTGTGACGTCACATTTTCCCCACCGGAGCAGCGAGAGGAGCAGGTAAGAGCTCTCTCCGTACTCCAGTGGGGAAAAAAAGGCCAAAAAGGCCTCCCCAGATGCCAGAGAGGCATCCATGGAAAGGGGAGAGTCTCCCCTTTCCATCAATGCCTTCCTGGCACCGTTTCCTGGCCATGGATCGCACCGCGGCTGCGATCCATGGCCAGGAAACGCCCCTAGGCACCAGGGATCTTCTTTGGGGGGGGTGGGTCGGCCGCCGTGTAAATGGGCCTCCCCCCGCAGGGCATATATTGAGAAATAAATATGTTGGGGATGTTTTGGGGGGCAATCGCGCCCCCCAAGATTAAAAAATAACCATTTTTTTGGTTAAAAATAAATAAAAAATGGCGGGCCGACCCCTGGGGCAATAACTAGTTGTAGTTTTCCCTGGGGTGCAATCGGGCTCCCCCAGGGAATATTTTTTTAAAAAATAGAAAATGTTGGGGGGTCAGTCCTTAGGCTGACGCCCCTGGGGCTTTTTTTTGTTTTTTATACATGTGTGCTTTGCCAAGGGAAAGCACACATGTATGGAGAAAAAAAAGTGATGTAGAGAGTCAGTCTCTTTCTCTCTCTATATAAATATACATATCTATATATATATCTATATATATATATATATATATATATGACAAATCAATATAGATGTGTGTGTGTATGTATATATAAGTCCACACTTCACCCACTTGATCCAAATGTCTTTACTAAGCGAATGCCTTCACACAACGCGCTTCGCATTGTGTGAAGGCATTCGCTTAGTAAAGACATTTGGATCACGCATTGGTGTCCGAGTATTCTCCAAATATTTGGAGGAAGTGTGGACTTATATATGTGGTTGCTGGAACCACACTTGGACCGCCCCGCAATTGAGCCTTGGGGTTCCGGCAGTCTTGGGTGGTGATATATATATATATATATATATGGTTTTTTTTCATGTGTTGTTTTCCGGGAGCCACAATTGGCCCCCCAGGGAAACCACACATATATATTAAAGATATATATATATATATATATATATATATATATATATATATATATATATATATATTATCTGTCTTTTGTTTAGTAGCAGTTTTGATGACATAAAGTAGCACAGATGGTTTATTGTCCTGCTGCAAAGGATATACATTTATATGTATTTAGCTGACTGTCGCACTGGGTGCCACCAGCGCTAAAGGCTGTGATGATGGGTATGTAGTAAGGTGAAGTAATACTATCTTTTTTGTTTTTTTCCAGTTTTTTTCCAGTGTCTTCAGAGAATCTGCTGAATTGGAGAAGAAGCAAAGGTAAGGTGACAACATTTCCTATTGGACACATACCCAAGAGCAATTTTGTGACTCTATCTGCCTTCTACGTAGGCTAGTACATTAGAGGGACAGTTTAGCCAGTAGCAGAGATGGCGTCTCGTTGGATGATTGCTGTTCAGTCCTAACTAGGGTTATAGAGGACAGCTCTGATGTAGGATCAGAGACTGAGACAGCAGATACTGAGACAGCATCTGAGGGAGAGGACAATGGGGTAGAATGTGGGAGTGATTTTTCAGTCGGCGGAGTCCCATCTGACAACACCTCTTCCAGTGATTCTGAAGGAGAGGATGACGACAGCCGTGCTGTCCCTTCGCAAGCACTGTCTTTGCAGCGGGACAACATCGGGTTAGTCGAACCCAGAGAGCAGGTGCATGCGGCCACAAGCACAGAGAGTGCTCTCTTGGCAGCTCCCCTGTTTAGTTCAGCCCCAAATTCCACCTTTTACTGGTGACGCTGAATGTAAAGTCGATACAGCGAACTTTTTGCCAGTCGACTACGTCCATCTATTTTTGGATGTTGACTTCCTTCAGGAAATTGTGCAGCAAACAAATTTGCGTGCAGACCAATTTCTGAGGGAGCGTGGAGGCACCCTAGGGCCCCGTTCTAGGGCACGCCAGTGCACTCCCACTTCGCTGGCAGAGTTGAAGATATTTTTGGGCCTTACGCTCAAAATGGGGTTAGTGCAGAAACCCACCTTGCAGTCCTCCTGGACAACTCGCACGGTTTGAGTAACCCCCATCTTCGCACCATACATGAGCAGAGATAGTTTTTTGCTACTGCAGCGCATGCTGCATTTCAATGACAATTCTGCTGCATTGCCCTGGGACCATCCAGATTCATGACAGGTTGTTCAAAATTCGGCCTGTCGTGGAACATTTGTCTGCCAGGTTTCCAGAGATCTATACTCCTGGAAAGAATATAGCAGTCGATGAGTCGTTGATCCTGTACAAAGGACGGCTGCTTTTCAGACAGTACATTGCCAGCAAAAGATCTCACTATGGCATAAAGCTGTACATGCTGTGTGAGAGCTCTTCTGGCTATGTGTACAGCTTGAGAGTGTATACAGGGAAGAGCTCTCTACCCTAAACCCTGTAGGTTGCCCTCCTGCGTTGGGGGTCGCAGGTAAGATTGTATGGGAACTTGTCCAGCCACTTCTTCACAAAGGTTATAACCTTTATGTGGACAATTTCTATACAGGAGTAGAGCTGTTCAGTGAGCTCTACAAAGCTGGCACTGTGGCCTACGGTACAGTTCGTTGTAACCGCAAAGGATTCCCGCAGGAGCTTGTTTGCAAGAAGCTCCAGAAATCCCAGAGTACTGCGTTGCGTTCTAACGAACTGCTCGCAGTCAAGTTCTTAGATAGGCGTGATGTATACGTGCTCACTACAATTCATGATGAGAGCACTTCTCTCATCACGGTTTGGGGTCAGATGGCCAAAGTCCACAAGCCCATCTGTATACTTGATTACAATAAGTACATGGGCGGAGTGGACAAGAACGATCAGGTTCTTCAACCATACAATGCGTGTCATAAAACTTGCACTTGGTACAAGAAACTGTTTACCCACCTGATTCAGATGGCAACATATAATGCGTATGTTGTTTACAGTCAGACAACCACAGGAAGACTCATGACTTTCCTTGACTTCCAGTTGTCTTTAATTGAAAGCCTCACTGCTGTTACAGAAGCAGCAGCAGCCTCCACCTCATATGTTCTGGAGGATGTGGCAAGGCTGCAGAAGCGACACTTTGCTGATCACATTCCTAAAACACCCAAAAAGGATCGTCCATGTCGTCGCTGTAAAGTGTGCTCGAAGCATGGAAAGCGGCAGGAGAGTCGGTATTACTGTCCCCAGTGTCCATCACAACCAGGCCTCTGTATCCCTACTTGCTTTATGTTGTATCATACTAAAGCAAAGTTCTGGGAAATTGACTGAGGTTGAGCTGCCGTTGGGTAATCCTTTCAGTGGCAGTGCATGGATACCGAACGTCCATGGGCCACTGCTTCGTTAGGTAAGGAGCCACATAATTTTACTTCATCCTGGACTTCCTTTTGGACTGCTTGACAGCTAAACCCACCGTCAGAACGTGGTCGGTGTTCTGTTCAATTAACATGCTTATATTCCCCCTACTGTATATACTAGTGGACAGAACATATGCCACATTGTCACGGAGTACTCTTTCTTCACCAGAATGTCTACCTTACTTTCAACTGTAGATATTCCGCAGCTAGGCTACTATTACATGTAAAGCCGCAAGCCCACATCTCCCCTGCCTTGAGAGCACTACACTGGTTACCTGTTGTCAGAAGATGCACTTTCAAGCTGCTTTGTATCACCCACAAAGCTATACATGGAACAGGACCGCTTTTTATCAGAAAGAAAATTACCAAATACATCCAACAAAGAAACCTCCACTCAAAATTGGCACCCCGCCTTAGAACACCACTACACAAGAAAAAGACTATAGGTGGTACATCCTTCTCCGTCCAAGCAGCCCAACTATGGAATTCATTACCCAACTATAAGAGCCACAGATAACTTTCTTGTCTTCAGAAAACTACTCAAGAGTTGGCTCTTTCCTTTATAACCACCATATTCATACAACTATGAACTGCATATGCCTATGTTGATAAATATGTTTTCAGATTATGTGTATATTTCTATTTATTTATAGTTTCTTTAGAAAATATGTATCGCTACTATGTCATAACAATAAATACACACACACTCTTTAAACCTGTTTGACTAAGTATATTTTACCCATGGTTCTAATTATGTATTGTATGTGCATATGTGTGTGTATTCATGTGTGTGTGTGTGTGTGTGTATATATATATATATATATATGTATGTGTATATGTTGTTTCTGTGCTTGGCATGTTCGTGGATCATTGCATGGCTCCTGGGTGGGTTGTTATACTAGATATCTATGAATTCCTGCTCTCATCTTATCACACTTATCTACTCATCATCATATGTCACGTCTCTATCAAACTATCCCTTATTCTCACACTGACTCATTCCAAATACCTTCTACTACTTTCATCTCCTAAATAACTCTGCTTAAGCTCTTCCCTCCGCTTCCACATCTAACTCACCAAACCTCACTCTACTACTGTGACCTCCCACACAACCCTACTAAATTCTCCTGCATTTATCTCACCCTGCTACTATGCTCTCCCTAACCCTTCCACATACTCTTTCCTCCTCCACCCACCTTTACTCATCCCAAGCCTTTGGGTTGAGTAAATGAAGGATATATTCCCAATTAACACTTCTGGATTTCTTTCCTCCTCCACCCCTTCATTACTCCGGTCAAGCTAACTAACAAACTCTCATATCTGCAGCTCAAATTAACTCATAATAATACTAAAACTGTACTCATTATTTCCCGCTACTAATCCATCACTAATTCTTGTTGGGTTCCAGAGTAGCATGCTACTCATCGAAAAGCGTTCTGACAAGGTAGTTAGCGCTATATAAATACGATTACAATACAATACAATACAATATGCTCTCTCAGTTTGAGGAATCACTTTGTACGGCATACTTGGAAACCCCCAACTTGCATCCACAAACTAGTATAGGTTCACTTGGCAATTATACAGGATTAGCCAGGACTCTGATGAGAACAGAGACATGAATGAGTAAGGAAAGCTTATGGAAGGTGTGCCTTCACAGGGTTATTGCACAGGTAGAAGGCAGATAGTAAAGGTAGTACAGATGTACATCATCTACACCTATGTATTCAAACCCATTGGTGCCATCCCAGCACTGAAGGAGAATGACTTGTATAGGTCAGTGTTTGACCTGCTTTTCATGTTCATCCTTCAGAATTTAGTAGATGTTCAGTTTGCTGTATAAGTGCATTACAGTCACATCACTGCACATAATGTTGGCTGGGACATATGCTACGTTCTCATGGACTCCGCTATGTACCAAACACTACCCTTTTTCATAGCCTATGAGCTTCTCTTTAGGGAACATCATGAGAAATCCCCAGCATGTCTCCCTTAGTTTTAAAGGTAGATATGCTCACTCAGTTCGAGGAATCGTTTTGTACGGCATACTCGGACACCCCCAACTTGCATCCACAAACTGGAAGGAGTTGGATTTAGCACAGAGAGTGCGTTAAAGGTGCATGAAAAACATGTCTTCCTGAGCCTCAGGTGGCTGTCACAGGAGTCATTAGTAAAGGTTTGTTACGCATGCATTTGGTAATGTTAAGGAAGAAGGAGGCAGTTGGCCTATGACCTTCTCTTTAGGTAACATCATGAGAAATCCCCAGCATGTCTCCCTTAGTTTCAAAGGTAGATATGATCACTCAGTTTGAGGAATCGCTTTGTACGGCATACTCGGACACCCCCAACTTGCATCCACAAACTGGAAGGAGTTGGATTTAGCACAGAGAGTGCGTTAAAGGCACATGAAAAACATGTCTTCCTGCGCCTCAGGTGGCTGTCACAGGAGTCATTAGTAAAGGTTTGTTACGCATGCATTTGGTAACGTTAAGGAAGAAGGAGACAGTTACTTGACAGGTGGCAAAATGTAGTCAAACTTATTCCGTTCTGTGGCATGTGAATGTGATGGGCCCTTGTCTGGCAGCGGTAAGTTAATGTGAGTGCAGTGATTGGTTGGATTGGGCCCGAGGCTGGCAATATGAAAGGGTTGTTTGTTGTGTGTGAATGGTGTGTGAATGGACCATACAGAGGTTGGTGCCTGGACGCGGCTTTACAGTATGGCCCACCTTCAGAAGGCTTGTTTTCAAAATTCAGATACTTTGATAAGTATTCATGCTTTGAAACCATAATTTCTGGAGGTGCTAAAACCAACCAGTGTGACTGGTGGGTTAACTCTGACAAACTACTACCAGGGGAGTCCAAGGGTGCAGGACTTGCGTGGCTCTCACCAGTTTTCCTTCACCTAGAATCCCCTTGAAATCACAAAATGTGCTTAAAAAACACATTTGCCTTGCGTTCCAATCAGCAGAAGTCCAGGGATCTGCAGGGAGCCCCAAGTTCCACTAAGTCTCCAGCGAAAAACTGCCTCACTTTAGTGAGTGGGCAAGTGACCACAACAGGGAAGTACCCAAAACGGATTGTAGAGACATTAAAATTACCTACCACAAAACAGCCTCGTTTTTTAAGACAGTCACCTAAGTATTTGGTCCTGGGCTCTGCAGCCATATAGGGAAACCTACAAAACGCAGACATTTCTGAAAACTAGATACCCAAGGCAGCCCACGTAAATGTGGCGTGTTTGGATTTAGATATGTGCAAATAACCACTGCTCCTCAACACCTTATCAACACCTTATCTTGAGCCCATTTTGGAAATACAAAGGTTTTCTTGATACCTATTTTTCCCTCTTCATATTTCAGCAAATGAATTGCTGTATACCCAGTATAGAATGAAAACCAACTGCAGGGTGCAGCTCATTTATTGGCTCTGGGTACCTAGGGTTCTTGATGAACCTACAAGCCCTATATATCCCCGCAACCAGAAGAGTCCAGCAGATATAACGGTATATTGCTTTAAAAAATCTGACATCGCAGGAAAAAGTTACAGAGTAAAACAAAGAAAAATGGCTGTTGTTTTCAGCTCAATTTCAATATTTTTTTATTTCAGCTGTTATTTTCTGTAGGAAAACCTTGTAGGATCTACACAAATGAACCTTTCCTGAATTCAGAATTTTGTTTATTTTTCAAAAATAGTTAGCTTTCCGGGATCCAGCATTGGTTTCACACCCATTTCTTTCACTAACTGGAAGGACACTGAAAGCACAAAAAATAGTAAAAATGGGGTATGTCTGAGAAAAATGCCAAAATTGTGTTGAAAAATGTGGTTTTCTGATTCAAGTCTGTCTTTTCCTGAAAGCTGGGAAGCTGGTGATTTTATCACCGCAAACCCTTTGTTGATGCCATTTTCAGGGGAAAAACCCCAAGACTTCTTCGGCAGCCCTTTTTCCAATTTTTTTGAAAAAAACAAAATGTTTGCTCTATTTTGGCTAATTTCTTGGTCTCCTCCAGGGGAAACCACAAACTCTGGGTACCTTTAGAATCCCTGGGATGTTGGAAAAAAAGGACGCAACTCTGGCATGGATAGCTTACGTGGATAAAAAGTTATGAAGGCCTAAGCGCGAACTACCCCAAATAGCCAAAAAAGGGCTCAGCACTGGGTATGGGGGTGGGGAGCTGGGGGGGGTAACGGGCCAGCAGCTAAGAGGTTAACAAGTGGTTTGCTGTACTTGAGAGGGCTTGTATGGTACAGTTGGTCCCTCAAAGGCAGTGGGCTGCTATCTTGTGGCTATCTTTCAACAGGTAAAGGTAGGGATAGGCTCCTTACTGTCCGAGAAACTGATGCTAATAATTACAAAGTTTTGAAGGATGCACTCTTGGATGGATTTGGCTGAACCACTGAACAATACAGGATAAAGTTCAGAGATACCAGAAAAGAGTCCTCTCAATACTGGATAGACTTTGTAGACTGTTCACTGAAGGCCTTGGAGGGTTGCTTACATGGCAGTAAGGTAACTAACTATGAAAGCCTGTATAATCTAATCCAGAGAGAGCATATTTTGAACAATTGTGTGTCTGATTTGTTGCACCAGTTCTTGGTAGACTCAGATCTGACCTCTCCCCAAGAATTGGGAAAGAAGGCAGACAAATGGGTCAGAACAAGAGTGAACAGAAAAGTTCATACAGGGGGTGACAAGGATGGCAAGAAGAAGGATGGTAAGTCTTCTGACAAGGGTGAGGACAAAGATAAAAAACATACTAAGTCTTCATCAGGCCCACAAAAATCCTCTGGGGGTGGTGGGTCCAAATCCTCTTCCCACAATCAAATGAAGCCATGGTGTTATTTATGTAAGAGTAAAGGCCACTGGGCAAGTGATTCCACTTGTCCAAAGAACAACCCCAAGGCTCCCACTAACACAACCCCAACTGCGTCCTCTAGATCCACTAGTAATAGCAGTGGTGGTGGGAAGTCTACTACAAATAGCCAATCAAAGGGTGTAGATGGGCTCACCATTGGTAATGTGTTTGGGGTTGGTCTTGTTAGGGAGACCACAGAGGCTACTTTAATCTCTGAGGTGGTATTGACTTTGCCACCTTGGTTGCTTGTCCCCTTAATATGGGTAAGTACAAGCAACTTCCCCTAATAAATGGTGTTGAGGTTGAGGTCTACAGGGATATGGGAGACAGTGTCACTATGGTGATTGAGAAACTGGTTCACCCTGATCAACACCTACTTGGTCAGCAGTACCAAGTGACTGATGCTCACAACAACACTCTTAGCCACCCCATGGCTGTTGTGAATCTCAACTGGGTGTGGGGTGGGGGAGGGGGTACTGGTCCAAAGAAAGTTGTGGTAGCCACTGATTTACCTGCAGATTGCTTAAAAGGCAATGATTTGGAGACATCACCTTGGGCTGAAGTGGAGTTGGAGGCTCATGCAGCAATGCAGGGCATTCCTGGGCATATCTTTGCTTTGACAAGGGCTCAGGCCAAAAAGCAAAAAGGACAGGGAAACTTGGATCCTGGAAAAATGGACCAAGTGCTCCCAAAAGCTAGGGGTACAAAGGGTAAATCCTTGACCACTATCCCTTCCTCTCCAGAAGATTCCCCTTTTGAGGCAGAGGAATCCTCTCCCTGTGCAGAACCTACACCAGATGAGCTGGCAGCAGACACTGCTGAGCGTTTGGGTGCAGGGGGGCCTGCTAGGGAAGAGCTGAGTGTGGCACAGCAGACCTGTTCCACACTAGAGGGTTTAAGACAGCAAGCTGTCAAACAGCAGAATGGGCATGTCACTGATAGCCATAAGGTGTATTGGGAAGACAACCTCCTTCATACTGAGTCAAGGGACCCTAAACCTGGAGCTGCCAGGAGATTCGTTATCCCTTTGCAGTATAGGGAGTTTCTTCTAACCTTGGCACATGGCATTCCTTTGGCTGGGCATTTGGGCCAGAGTAAAACTTGGGACAGGCTTGTTCCATTGTTTCACTGACCTCACATGTCAGAGGACACTAAAGAGTTTTGTCGCTCTTTTGTGACCTGCCAAACCAGTGGCAAGACTGGTGGTACACCTAAGGCCCCCTTAATTCCACTCCCAGTGGTTGGGGTGCACTTTGAAAGGGTAGGGGTTGACAAAGTTGGCCACCTTGACCCTATAACAGCTTCAGGCAATAGATTCATTCTTGTGGTAGTCGACCATGCCACTAAGTACACTGAAGCAATTCCCTTAAGGACTACAGCTTCTGCAGTGGCAAAGGCCCTCCTGGAAATCTTTTCCAGAGTAGGCTTCCCTAAGGAAGTGGTGTCAGACAGAGGTAGTAACTTCATGTCTGCATACATCAAAGCTAAGTGGAAGGAGTGTGGTGTAACTTATAAGTTCACTACTCCTTATCATCTACAGACAAATGGTCTGGTTGAGAGGTTTAATAAAACTCTCGAAGGTATGATTATGGGACTCCCTGAAAAACTCAGAGGGAGATGGGATGTCCTGTTGCCATGCCTCCTTTTTGCTTAGAGGGAGGAACCCCAAAAAGGAGTGGGCTTTAGCCCCTTTGAACTCCTCTTTGGGCACCCTGTAAGAGGCCCCCTTGCACTTGTGAAGGAGGGTTGGGAACAACCTTTAAAAGCTCCAAAGCAAGACATTGTGGACTATGTACTTGGCCTAAGATCCAGAATGGCTGAGTGCATGACAAAGGCCAGTAAAAACCTTCAGGCCAGCCAAGAGCTCCAAAAGCAATGGCATGACCAGAAGGCTGTCCTGACCCAGTAGCACCCAGGACAGAAGGTGTGGGTATTAGAGCCTGTGGCCCCCAGAGCACTCGAGGACAATTGGAGTAGACCCCATCTCATTGTTGAGAAGAAGGGTGAGGTTACCTACTTGGTAGACCTGGGCACTGCTAGGAGTCCCCTTAGGGTGCTCCATGTCAATCGCCTAAAACCCTACTATGACAGGGCTGACTTAACCCTGCTCATAGCAACTGATGAGGGACAGGAAGAAGAGAGGGACCCTCTCCTTGATCTCCTCTCCACCACTGAAGCTAATGGCTTAGTGGAGGGAGTGGTGCTTGCAGATTGCCTTACTGCTGAGCAGAAGGACAACTGTGTAAATCTCCTAGGCCAATTTTATGACCTCTTCTCACTGATACCAGGTACCACTACCTGGTGTGAGCACACAATCAACACTGGAGACAGTTTACCTGTCAAAAGTAAGATTTATAGGCAGCCTGTCCATGTCAGGGATTGCATAAAACAAGAGGTACAGAAAATGCTGGACTTAGGAGTGATTGAGCCTTCAGAAATCCCATGGGCTAGCCCAGTGGTGCTTGTCCCAAAACGTCACATTTTGTGTTGACTACAGAGGTCTCAATCAAGTAACCAAAACTGATGCTCACCATATACCTAGGGCAGATGAGCTAATAGATACGTTGGCCTCTGCCAAGTATCTAAGCACTTTTGATTTAACTGCAGGGTATTGACAGATTAAATTATCAGGAGATGCTAAACCTAAAACTGCATTTTCCACCATTGGAGGGCACTATCAGTTCACTGTGATGCCCTTTGGTTTGAAGAATGCACCTACCACTTTTCAGAGGTTGGTGAACACAGTTCTGCAAGGTCTGGAAGCTTTTAGTGCAGCATATCTAGATGATATAGCTGTCTTTAGCTCCACCTGGGATGAGAACCTGGCCCACCTATGGAAAGTTTTGGAAGCCATGCAAAAGGCAGGCCTCACTATCAAGGCTTCAAAGTGCCGGATAGGGCAGGGGAAAGTGGTTTATCTGGGCCTGGTAGGTGGAGAACAGATTGCACCACTACAGGGGAAGATCCAGACCATTATGGAATGGGCTCCCCCTACAACTCAAACCCAGGTGAGAGCCTTTTTAGGCCTCACAGGGTACTATAGGAGGTTCATTAAGAACTATGGCTTCGTTGCAGCTCCTCTTAATGACCTCACTAGTGAGAAGATGCCTAAAAAGGTATTGTGGACAGCTAGCTGTCAAAAGGCTTTTGCTGAGCTAAAATAGGCCATGTGCTCTGCACCTGTCCTAAAAAGCCCTTGTTACTCAAGGGCCAGGATCAACCTGTTGCTTTTATCAGCAGGAGGTTGACCCCTAGAGAAAAGCGTTGGTCTGCCATAGAGAGGGAGGCCTTTGATGTGGTCTGGGCACTGAAAAAGTTGAAACCATACCTGTTTGGTACTCACTTTATTGTTCAGACAGACCACAAACCTCTATTATGGCTTAAACAAATGAAAGGTGAAAACCCTAAATTGTTGAGGTGGTCCATTTCCCTACAGTGGAACATAGACCTGGGAGTACCCACTCCAATGCAGATGGACTCTCCAGATATTTCCACTTAGACAACAAAGACTCATCTGGGCAAGGTTAGCCTTACTGTCCCTCGTTTGGGGGGGGCGGGGTTGTGTAGAAAAGTACCATCTTGCCTGGCATGTTACCCCCATTTTTACTTGTGTGTCAGTTTTTTTTTTTTGCCCGTCTCAGTGGGATCCTGCTAGCCAGGACCCCAGTGCTCATAGTTTGTGGCCTGAATGTGTTCCCTGTATGTTGCCTAACTGTGTCACTGAGGCTCTGCTAACCAGAACCTCAGTGCTTATGCTCTCTCTGCTTTTAAAATTGTCACTGCAGGCTAGTGACCATTTTCACCAATTCTGATTGGCACACTGGAACACCCTTATGATTCCCTAGTATATGGTACCTAGGTACCCAGGGTATTGGGGTTCCAGGAGACCCCTATGGGCTGCAGCATTTCCTTTGCCACCCAAAGGGAGCTCAGACCAATATTACACAGGACTGCCACTGCAGCCTGAGTGAAATAACGTCCACGTTACTTCACAGCCATTTTACACTGCACTTAAGTAACTTATAAGTCACCTATATGTCTAACCCTCACCTAGTGAAGGTTAGGTGCAAAGTTACTAAGTGTGAGGGCACCCTGGCACTAGCCAAGGTGCCCCCACATTGTTCAGGGCAATTTCCCCGGACTTTGTGAGTGCGGGGACAACATTACACTTGTGCACTACATATAGGTCAATACCTATATGTAGCTTCACAATGGTCACTCAGAACATGGCCATGTAACATGTCTAAGATCATGGAATTGTCCCCCCATGCCAAATATGGTATTGTGGGGCCAATCCCATGCATCCCCGGGGCTCCAGCATGGACCCCGGGTACTGCCAAACTAGCTCTGTGAGTTTTTCACTGCAGCTACCGCTGCTGCCAACCCACAGACAGGTTTCTGCCCTCCTGGGGTCTGGGCAGCCCGGTCACAGGAAGGCAGAACAAAAAATTTCCTCTGAGGGAGGGTGTTACACCCTCTCCCTTTGGAAATAGGTGTTAAGGGTTGGGGAGGAATAGCCTCCCCCAGCCTCTGGAAATGCTTTAAAGGGCACAGATGGTGCCCTCCTTGCATAAGCCAGTCTACACCAGTTCAGGGATCCCCCAGCCCCTGTTCTGGCGTGAAACTGGACAAAGGAAAGGGGAGTGACCACTCCTCTGTCCATCACCACCCCAGGGGTGGTGCCCAGAGCTTCTCCAGTGTGTCCCAGACCTCTGCCACCTTGAATGCAGAGGTATGAGGGCACAATGGAGGCCTCTGGGTGGCCAGTGCCAGCATGTGACGTCTGTAATCCCTCCTGATAGGTGCTTACCTGGTTCGGTGACCAATCCTCCAGAGTTCCTCTGCATCTCCCTCTTCGACTTCTGCCAAGCATCGACCGTTGACTGCTCCAGGACGCCTGCAAAACCACAACAAAGTAGCAAGATGACTACCAGCAACATTGTAGCTCCTAATCCTGCCGGTTTTCTCAACTGTTTCCTGGTGGTGCATGCTCTGAGGGCTGTATGCCTTCACCCTGCACTGGAAGCCAAGAAGAAATCTCCCATGGGTCGACGGAATCTTCCCCCTGCTAACGTAGGCACCAAACTTCTGCATCACCGGTCCTCTGGGTCCCCTCTCATCTTGACGAGCGTAGTCCCTGGAACACAGGAGCTGGATCCAAGTGACCCCGACAGTCCAGTGGTCCTTCTGTCCAAATTTGGTGGAGGTAAGTCCTTGCCTTCCCACGCCATACAGTAATCCTATGTACTGCGTGAACTGCAGCTGTAAAGGCTTCTGTGCACTTTTGCAAGGAATCCTTTGTGCACAGCATAGCCCAGGTCCCCGGCACTCTGTCCTGCATTGCTCAACTCGCTGAGTTGACCACCGGCTTCATGGGACTCTCCTTTGTAGTGTTGAGATGACCGCCAAGCTCAGATTTCTTGAATGCCTGTTCAAGTGCTTCTGCGGGTGCTGCCTGCTTCTGCGTGGGCCCTCTGTGCTGCTGAGAGCCCCCTCTGTCTCCTCCTCCACGGGGCGACCTCCTAGTCCTTCCTTTGCAGCTAGCAAGGCTAGTTTGTGGTCTTTCTGCATGGAAACAACTCTGCATCCTCCAGCAAGCCGTGGGACATCTTCTGTGCAAAGGAGAAGTTCCTGGCATCTTCAGTTGTTGCAGAATCTTCCGCTTCTTCTACCCGGAGGCAGCCATTTTGGGTCGACGGAATCTTCCCCCTGCTAACGCAGGCACCAAACTTCTGCATCACCGGTCCTCTGGGTCCCCTCTCATCTCGACGAGCGTAGTCCCTGGAACACAGGAGCTGGATCCAAGTGACCCGAACAGTCCAGTGTTTCTTCTGTCCAAATTTGGTGGAGGTAAGTCCTTGCCTCCCCACGCCAGACAGTAATCCTATGTACTGCGTGAACTGCAGCTGTAAAGGCTTCTGTGCACTTTTGCAAGGAATCCTTTGTGCACAGCATAGCCCAGGTCCCCGGCACTCTGTCCTGCATTGCTCAACTCGCTGAGTTGACCACCGGCTTCGTGGGACCCTCCTTTGTAGTGTTGAGACGACCGCCAAGCTCAGATTTCTTGAATGCCTGTTCAAGTGCTTCTGCGGGTGCTGCCTGCTTCTGTGTGGGCCCTCTGTGCTGCTGAGCACCCCCTCAGTCTCCTCCTCCAAGGGACGACCTCCTAGTCCTTCCTTTGCAGCTAGCAAGGCTTGTTTGTGGTCTTTCTGCATGGAAACAACTCTGCATCCTCCAGCAAGCCGTGGGACATCTTCTGTGCAAAGGAGAAGTTCCTGGCATCTTCCATTGTTGCAGAATCTTTCGCTTCTTCTACCCGGAGGGAACCATTTTGCACCTTCATCTGGGGTTTAGTGGGCTCCTGCTCCCCCGAACACTTGCATGACTCTTGGACTTGGTCCCCTTCCTTTACAGGTCCTCAGGTCCAGGAATCCGTCTTCAGTGCTTTCCAGTCAGTTGTCGCCTTTGCAGAATCTCCAATCACTACTTTAGTGTGTTTCTGGGGTAGTAGGGTAACTTTACTCCTACTTTTCAGGGTCTTGTGGTGGGGTATCTTGCACACCCTTAGTGTTTTCTTACACTCCCAGCGACCCTCTACACACTACACTAGGCCTGGGGTCCATTTGTGGTTCGCATTCCACTTTTAGAGTATATGGTTTGTGTTGCCCCTAGACCTATTGCATCCTAGGGGATAACTGGACCTGGCACAAGGTGTAAGTACCATCAGGTAACCACTATAAGCCAAGCCAGCCTCCTACACCTGTTGCATGTGTTTGTTTTATGGTGTTGTGGGTGAGGGTGAGGGTGGGAGTGTTGCATGTGTGTGTCACTCTCTTTTTCCTCCCCCCTACCCTGTGTACTAGGTGCAGTACTCATGTGGTGGTCGTCGCCGCTGCCGCCTTTCGTATTCCTGGTAGATGAGGAGGTAGACCAGCATGGGCAGGACCTGTAACTCGGGCTCCATGGTGTCCTGGTTCTTCGTTGAGTGTCGAAAGGGGGGTGGTTTCCCTTCTGTGTTCTGTTTCCGCCGTGCTTTTGAAGGCATTGTTACCGCTCTGGAAAAGCTGGTGGATAGCCGGGTTGTGATGGAGTGGGCGGTACATTGTCTTCCGCCTGTCTATGGGCGATTACCGCCGCGGTGTTAGTTGCTACCGCCGTGGCAGTCGGAGTGTGAAAGTGGCTGTCTGTGTTGGAGGTTTCAGCCGTGGTCGCAATGCCATTTTATTTTACAGCCCCCCTGTTGGCGGTATTACCACCGCTTTAACACCGACTGCCACGGTTGTAATGAGGGCCTTAGTGCCATCAGTCCCTCTATGCATAGATTTGTATCATCTTGTAATGGATGACATGTGGTTGTGTATGTTCCCTGGCTGGATTTTAGGATTAGTCATTTTGGCAGTTGATAGGCATGTAGTTGTCTTCATTCAGGTGTTTAGGCTGCAGGGCTGAGATGAGTTTGGACATCGCTTGCATGATTCTATTTGGAAATGATTGCTAAATGGTCTCTTGTTTCGCAGGCAGGGACTGTTATCTGCATTGTTTGCATTTGAAGTGGATGTGTGGGTTCTCAACTTTTCTTCTTCTCTTTCTGTTTCTCCCACCCTTCTTTTCTCTCTCCTCCTCTGTCTATGTGTGCATTAGCATCATCTGGTGAGGGAGGAAGGGCACCGGCAAGTGGGGATGCAGCAGCCCACAGGACCCAGGTGGCGGACACCAGTGAAGCCGAGGGGACGAAGGGCGAGGGGAGCACCACAGGAGAGACTGGAGCTACCAACACATCTGATTCAGATTCCTCCTCTGATGGCGGCTCCCTGGCAGTGGCGGATCCTTCTGGGACCATACCAACACCATCCTTGTCCACCACCTCCCTTACCAGCACTGCCCTCCCTGCAGCACCCCACCCAGTTGCCAGTGCCCACTCACCCAGGAGGGTGGGCGTCTCCTTCGCCACAGACACCTCTACCCCTGCCCCAGTCAGCCCTGCTGCCCTCAATGAGGAGGCTATTGACCTCCTGAGGTCCATCTCTCTGGGGCAGACAACGATTGTGAATGCCATCCATGGACTGGCATCCCAGATGCAGCAGACAAATGCATTCTTGGAAGGCATTCACTGTGCGTTGTCTGGCCGACAGAGATTGTTTCAGGCTCTGGCCTCCTCGTTGACGGCAACCAGTATCCTTTATCTTCCATTCCCCCCTCCAGCTACCTGTTTCCAATCCACAACCCCTCTCCCTACACCCCTCGATAGCACACCTACAGACCAGCATCCACCCACTACAACAGACAAGGTGCACAAAGACAGTTATAGGCATCACAAACGTTCACACAGACATGCACACATACAACATACATCTGCAGACACAACAACAGACACTTCTCCCACCACCTCCTCCCTTACAGTCACATCTCCACTCACACCTGCCAGCACTGCATCATCACACACTGGTCCTGCTAGCATTCCTGTCATCCCCTCAATCACCACAGTGACACACCCCACACACCCCATCCGCACTCACCACAACTACCATCTCTGCCACCTGCAGCACATCCACCTCACTTGCACACACCACAACATTCACGCACACATCTCCCACTCCCTCTCCCTGCATCTCAGCCCCCTCCTCACAAAAAAATGCATATGTACCCACTCACCCACCCAACATTCAGCCTCCACACACATAGACATTGCACACACGAGCATCCACGTACCGCAAACAAGTCAGACAACCACTCCCTCTACCTCCACTCCCAACCCTCAATCATGTGACCACCCCGTGTACCTAAAACAGTTTTCCTTGCCGCCCCTGACCTCTTCTCTATTCCTCTCCCACCCCTTCTTCCCCGTAAACAGCCTGTCCCGCTGCCCCTCTCAGGCCCATTCCTTGGGTGCCCCCTCTGGTGTTTCCCACGCTCCTCCACAAAGCAAGGATTCCAGCCCTCCCAGTGCCAAAGTCACCCCTCCAAAGCCCAAATGGAAATTTGCCCCTTCCACATCCAAGCCTCCCCCACCATCCCCAACCCCCTGAGGTGCCTGCCTGTTCCATTGCTGCCCCTATGACGTGGAGGCATATTTCCAGTCAGGAGTCAAGTTGGGACCATGTATTGTGGACAATGTGTCCTCCTGTTGTGGACAATGGACTTGCCATTGGCACAATTTGTATATAGTGTATTTGTTTTGTTGTTTAATGCAACTGCTTACATTGCTGTAGTTGGCAAGATAAAATGCATGTCTTGGTTTCCTTCTACATGGTGGTGTGACATCTGTGTGCAAAGGTGTGTGAGGTCTGTGTGTGGATTGTATCTGTGTTGTTGCATGCAATGGGTAGATGGTTTGGGCCATGGGGATGTTGTGATGTGTGTGACTGCTTGCTTGTGTGCTTTTATGGGGTGTTGGGTGCATCCTGTGTATAGTGCTGCACATGTGGATGTCTTTGATTGTTGGTTGTACGTGTTGTGTCACCTGTATGATTGGATGTGTGTTCACAGCTATTGATTGTGTGTCAATGCTTCATGGAGTTCATGGTGTGTGTTTATGTGTGGTGTCGCACAACATGCCTGTCTATGCCAGCGTTGAGGTGTTTGTGGTGTAGTTGTTGTTGTGTGGTTATGGGGTGTGTTGGTGGTGTTGGTGTGTGTTGTGCTGTATGTTTGGCATGTATCTGTTTGGCTGTGTGTGTGTACTGGGTACTTAGCATTGACGTATTTTGTATGTGCGTGTTTGTGACCTTCTCTGTCTGTGTGAGGTATGTGTTATGTGTGGGAGTGTATCACTGCCATTTCATCCCCTCTGTGCTAGGTATACTTACAGTTGTGGTCTTCATCGTTTTCGGTGGTCCTGAAGGTGTATGGTGAGCTACAACGCTGGGAAGACTAGCAGTTTGTTTCCCGCACCGGATTTCCTGGCGGAGTGGTTACTCGGAATATGTAGGGGGGACATTGGCTTCCGCCTGCATGAAGTTGGCATCTGCCAGCGGATGTTAGCCTGTCGGCGGTGGTGGTGCTGGCGGTGAGTAGTCTGTGTTGCGTTGGGGTCACCGCCTTACTTGTTATATGGTGGTCTGCACCATCACAAGACTTCCGCCGGCGTGGCGGTTCAGTTCCTGCCAGACTTGGAATGACCCCCTGAGTCTCCGGTGTGGCCTGAGGTGCTGGCCGCTGCGAGGGACGGGGATGCCATTGTCGAGGTACCCAGACTGTAGATTGATACTCCCCCACCGCTGTGTGTTGGGCTCCCTCTCCGCTTCTGCAGAGGCTAAAACTTACTACTTGAGAGGGACTTGCTGCAGGATGACTCCAAGTGTCCTTGAAGGGGTTTAACGAGATACTCGTATCAGAGATAAGGAATCCAAGAGCCCGTCAGGGACGTATGGACCGCTATACGAAAGTGGTGACACCTCTGCCACCTGACGGTGCCGGACAACGCTGCCCTTCTATCAGTGATCCAGTCCTCTAGAAAGGCCCTGGAGGGGCGCGTGAGGAAGGTGCCATCGGAGGTTTCCCTCCTGTGTCATCAAGACCTCTGGAATGTGGGGGAATGGGTCACACCGGCAGAGACACGGAATTCGGACAGTGTTCAAGACCTAAGTAAGGATATCATGTGGTGGCTGGAAGATGCAGCAAACTGGGCCCACAAGAATAATCTGCGATTTGTGGGATTTCCGGTAGGGGTCCAAGGCACAAATATGAGCCAGTTTCTAGATGCATGGCTATGACGAGTTCTGCCGCCTGAGAAGTTCTCGACCAGTTTTGTGACTGAACGTGCCCATCGGGCTTTGGGGGGGGTAGAACCCCTCCAGGGGCCCCCCGTAGACCGGTGATTGCCCGCTTCCTAAACTTTCAGGACCGGGATATGATCTTAAGTGAAGTTTGCAAGCTGGGAGAAGTCAGTCATGAAAACTCTAAAATACTTATTTTTCCCGACTATAACAGAGAGGTTCAGAGGTAGCGTTGCACCTTTGACTCCGTAAAGATCAAACTCCAAAGTCTTCAGGTACAGTACATGCTCCTCTTCCCAGCTAACTTAAAGGTACTGTTCCAAAGGAAACAAATGTCTTCCAAACCCCGGAGGATGCCTGGGCATGGTTGGAGGAGCACCCCCAACTCTCAGGGAAAGGGAGTCAAGGGTCTGACTACAGGCCCAAGGACAGAGGGGGACTGGGATCGAAGGAATGGTTGCACCCCAGGCGAGAGGGCCAGAGGAGACAGAGAGGTGATGGGGATAGACTGTGGCAGCCGATGCAGTTGACAAAGGGTGGAGCAGATTCATCTGACTCGGAGGGAAGCTGGAACACGATTATCCGAAAGAGGGACAGAAGGGATTACCCTGCTACTGACATAATGATGGGCGACTCGGGAGCAAACTTTGGGAATGAATCAGGGTCTCTCTATCCATTGGTGGTGGCCATTAATTGCCTAGAGACTGATGAGGAGGTCCTGGGGACCAATGGTGGTGGCAAGACTGTGAAGGCAGCATTGTGATAAGGGGCCGGAGGAGTGTGGACTGGCTTCTGTTGCCCAACCTCCCCCCACCCACTTTAAGAGGACTCATGAAATTGGAATTGGAGTATTCTTTAATTGTAAAGTAACTTTTCCTGTGTTGAGTGTTGACTCAGGGGGCTTTCGCTCTCTAAGGCAGGTATGCCTGATTTGGTTCTGAAGTTCTGATTTGAAAGGATAGGAATTGGGGGGGGGAGGGTAAAGACCTCTCGACTCCTGCTGAGACAGTGTATGGGGTCTAGTACTCGCAGTGGCCTGTGGGATGGGGGGAGGGATGGACATCTGTTCTGCAGGGGTCCATTCTTTACTTGTTTGTGGCTAGAGAAACTGAGCCACGGACACATGCACCTAATAGGTCTCCGCTAATGAGATATTGGACTCCAGGTTTCCTGGTCGCATCCCCGGGTGTCTCGAATGGGAGGTGCGCCTCCGCTTATTACACTCTTTCCTTTGACCAAGAATGCCCTCTACAAGTAGTGAGTCGGGTCTCCTTTGGTGGATTCACAGTCCATCACCATCTTATCCTGGAATGTGATTGGACTGTGTGATAAGGTCAAGCGCGGTTTGGTGTCCTAATATATAAAGAGGCTGCACTTGGATGTTGTACTTTTACAGGAGACGCATCTTAAAGGCATGAAGTGTAAATTTCTGGGCAGAGGGCCATATGTTACGCTGGCACATGCAGGCTTTACTTCTGGCTCTAGGGGGGCGGTCATCTGATCCGCTAGTCCCCCCCACTTACGCATCATAAGGCAGTGGACAGACCCGGCTGGTAGATATGTGGGGGTGAAGGGGTTTTGGGGTAGACAGGAAGTCTTGTTTTTGTGTGCTAATGCCCTGCCCAGGCTCCAGTCCCCCTTGCTGGAGAAATTAGCAGAGATTTTGCTAGAGGCTGACTCCCCACTCCATGTGTTCGGGGTGACTTTAATGATGTGATGGTGACGGATATGGGCCGATCTGGGACGTCTGGGTTGTCTGGCCCCCCTACTCCGCTATATTGCTTTGCTGCAACCCTGGGAATATCGGACCTATGGCAGCATGCCCACCCCACTGACAGGACATACTCTTATTTCTCCCGTGCCATAAGGTCCTTTCTAGATTAGATTAGATTATATCTTTACCCCAGCGGGGGAGGTGGGGAATATGCATCAGGCAGAATACCTGGCTCGGGGTTTATCTGACCACTCTCCCCTGATGGTGTGTTTGGGTAGTCGAGGAATGGGGGGGTCAGAGCTAGGGGCAAGGTGCCTGGGACCTACAGGATCAAGAGTTGGCACATGGGTTTCAGGTAGACACTGAGCTATAGTTCAAGAAAGATATGGGGTTAGTCGTGTGGCTAGTAGTGCTCTGGGAAGCATTGAAGACAGTGCTTTGGGATAGCACCTAGAACTTAGTGGCATGGAAGAGAAGGAAGGCATTGGAAACCTTGAGAAAGTATAAACACCAGCTCCTGGTGCTTGACAGGACTTTGGGACAGGAACTGGACCCTCCTGCACTCCAACAACTGGAGATAGTTTGATCTGAGTACAGGGAAGCGGCAGAGAGGGAGGTTAAAATCAGCTCAGTTTCCTACCCAGCACCGACTCTATGAAACAAGCGATAGATCAGGGAAACTCCTAGCTGGGCTGGGAAGGAAGGAGATAGAAGTGTGGTGGATATATGAGACAGTGACCCAGAGGGAGATAGGGTGTCCTCAATTAAAGAAATTGCAGAAGCCTTTGCCTGCTAGTACCGTGATTTGTACAAGGCACTCCCACATGAAAGACACCTGTCTGATTAGGGAATACTTGCTGCGCATAGCTGTATAAGACTGGCCTGGTTTGTAGTGGGTACCCATGGTATTTACACCTTATACCACGTCCAGTTATCCCTTATTAGTGAAATGTAGTCAGTGTCTAGAAGCCAGGCTCTCTAGGGGTAGTGTGGATGAGCAGCAAGGCCTAACTCGGAGACATGCAAAGCTCATGCATTACCACTGTAGATACACACATGAAAGAAAATACTCAGTGTTACAAAAATAAAGGCATTTTGATTTGGTGACAAATGCCAAAAATACCTTAGAGACTATACTCCCTTAGGTGCTAAGTAATATACACAGTATATGCACTAGAATGCAGAATTAGCTGTAAAAACAGTGAGAAAACAGTGCAAATAGTGAAAATCACAATAGTTAGAAATAGGCCTAGGGGGAACACAAACCATATACTAAAGTACTGGAATGCAAAAGTGGGTTTCCCACCTAGGCCCAGGAAAGCAGGAGTAAATCACAATAACTTTCCTAGAACACACAAGCACCCAAGAAAAAAAGATTATGCAAGAACAAGAAGAGACTGCAAGGCACCAACAATGGATTCCTGGACTTGAAGATCTGTGGAAGAAGTGGACCAAGTCCAAGAAGCACTGAAGAGTCCAGGGAGAACAGGAGCCCCTGCTAACCCGGATGAAGGTGCAAAGAAGAACCACTGGTGAAGAACAACAGTCAGTACTGCACCTAAGAAGCCACAGGTTTCTGGTTGGTGCAGATGATGTCCCACGCCAGATGGATGATTGCAGTCTGGTTTGCGTTGCTGGATTCCGCCAACAAGCCTTGGCACACGCAAAGCTTGCAGTTAGCGGAAAATGACACTGCTCGGGACCAGGAGGGACCTGGTGGCCTCTACCCAGGAGGGGAAGACAGAACAACTCAGAGAGCCCTCAGAAGACCTGACAGCGTGCACAGGAGTCCCACAGCACAGGGACAAAGAAGGTGTAAAAGGAGGCCCACGCAGCACTACACAAAGGGATCCCACGCCGCCAGAATACCGCACAGGAGGCTGTGCGTCGCAGGAAGGAGTGCTGGGGGCCAGAGCTGCACGGTGCACGAAGAACTTTGTGGAAGGATGCCAACAAGCCTTGGCAACTGCAAAACACGAGGTGCAAGGGAATACTGTCTTGCGTGGGGAGGCAAGCTCTTACCTCCACCAAAGTTGGACAGCTGGATGTCAGGACCATCGGGACCACCTGTTTTGCTGGATGCACGCACTTCTTCAGGAAAGGGGACCCAAGCCACTGGTTGTCGCTGCAGAGAGGTGCCTGCTGAAGCAGGGAAGTGACTCCTTCACTTCAAGGGAGATTCCTTTGTTCTCCTGGTGCAGGCTGAAGAATGGCTGTCCTCTGAGGATGCACGACCAGGAAACAGTTGCAGTTGCTGGCAGGAGCTAAAGATACAATGTTGCAGAAGTCGTCATTGCTTCTTTGTTGCAGTTGTGGAGTTCAGATGCAGTTTCTTTGGTAAGAAGGTGAAGTAAAGAATGAGGAGGATTCCTGCTGGAGTCTTGCAATCCGAATCTGAGGAAACACCCAGAGGAGAGACACTAAATAGCCCTCAAAGGGGGATTGGTTAGCTACTTAGGTAAACACCTATCAGGGGAGGGCTCTGACATCACTGCTGGTACTGGACACTCAGATGCTCCCAGAGTGCCCATCACCTTGGAATCCAAAATGGCAAAACCTAGGGACACTCTGGAGGAGCTCTGGGCACCACCCCAGGGGTGGTGATGGACAGGGGAGTGAGTGGTCACTCCCTTTTCCTTTGCCCAGTTTCGCGCCAGAGCAGGGACTGGGGGTCCATGAACCAGTGTAGACTGGATTATGCAAGGAGGGCACCGTCTGTGCCCTTCAAAGCATTTCCAGAGGCTCTGGGAGGCTCCCCCTCCCATGCCTGTAACACCTATTTCCAAAGGGAGAAGGTCTAACACCCCTCTCCCAAAGGAAATACTTTGTTCGGCCTTCTTGGGGTCGAGCTGCTTGAGCAACAGGAGGGCAGAAACCTGTCTGTGATGTAGCAGCAGCTGGGGCTGCCTGGAAAACCTCAGAAGACTTGTATGGCAGTACTGGGGCTCCACTGTGAAGCTCCCAGAGTGCGTGGAATTATACAACCAATGTTGGAATCAGCATTGGGGTATAATTCCAAGATGTTAGACACCTTACATGGCCATATTCGGAGTTACCATTATGCAGCTGGACATGGGTATTGACCTACGTCCAGTGCACACGTAAAATGGCATCCCCGCAGTAACAAAGTCTGGGAAAATGGTCCTGGGTGACGTGTGGGCACCTTTGCTAGTGCAGGGGTGCCCTCACACACAGGTACTCTGAACCCAGCCTTCAGGGCTGGAAGGGCCTGGTATATGGGTGACTTATTAGTGACCTGGTGCATTGTAACTGGCTTTTGAAATGGTGCACACACATTTCACACAGGCTGCAATCTCAGTCCTGTAAAAGCCTTTTCATAGGATGGGCTCCCTATGGGTGGTAAAAGTAATACTGCGGCCCATAGGGATCCACTGGAATCCCAATGCCCTGGGTACCTAGGTACCATATACTAGGGACTTATAAGGGGTGACCAGTATGACAATTTGGGATGAAATACTGGGTTACCAGTATGACAATTTGGGATGAAATACTGGGTTACCAGTATGTAGTGTCAACATTTAGAGGAGAGATAGCATAGGCACTGGGGTCCTGGTTAGCAGGCTTCCAGTGACACAGTCAAACACACTGACATCAGGCAGAAATTTGGGGTAACATGCCAAAAAGGGGGTACTTTCCTACAATAGCCATCCCTGTTCTGGACACATAGGCTCAGGCGGTCCTAGAAGGAGATATCACCTTGGAAGAGGTTAAAAATGCTATGGCGAGGCTGTGCTCAGACAAAGTCCCTGACCCTAACGGGTTCCCGGGGGAGCTATTTAAAAGATTTGGTGATATCTTAGCCCCGCCTCTTTAATATGTTCCTGGAGGCAAGAAGACAAGGAGCTCTCCCTCCTGATTTGAAACAGGCCAAGATACTCGTTATCCACAAAGAAGGAAGGCTTAAAATGTCCTGTGCATCCTATAGACCAATTTCCCCTCTCAATGTAGAGGTGAAAGTTTTAGCCACAGTCTTAACAACGCGCCTTCATGGCGTTATTACTCCCCAAGTCCACAGACATTAATCCAGCTTCATTCCGAGATGCTCCACAAGATAAATCAGTGGCGCACACACATTTTGCTGCATGCCATACTGCAACGTCTGGATCTATATATATTTTTGGCCCTTGATGCTGAGAAAGCATTTGATGCGGTGCAGTGGACCTTCCTGGATGGACACACTGGTGAGATTTGGATTCGGCCCTAGATAGCGGGAGTGTGTCAGACTGCTCTACTGTAATCCAGTAGTGGCAGTTAGAGTAAATGGGCCCCTTTCACTGACCTCCCCATTGCAGGGGGTACCAGGCAAGGATGACCCCTGTCCCCCTTGTTGTTTGCCCTCATTATAGAATCCCTGGTGTGCATGATCCGTGTCCACCCTGAGTTGCATGGGTTCAGGCTGAGAGAGGAGGAGACTGCGGAGGAATGTATTTCATTATATGCTGATGACATACTTTATATGCTGCGAGGCCCCTAGAATCTCTTCCAAGATTTTTCCACTTGTTTGAAGAATATGGGAGCTATTCTGGCTACTGGATTAATTGGGATAAATATGTGTTATATGCCCCACAGAAAAATACAGCTATCCACTTCCTCCCAAATCATCTGAAATGTTCGTGTGAGGGATTCAAGTATCTTGGTATATGTATGACACAGGGGGCAGACCTCTGCTATAATAATAACTTGGGGAAGGTGATGCCAGCCGATTTGGAATGCTGGAGAGGTATCCCTCTCATACTGATGGGTCGTGTAGCCATGTTTAAAATGATCCCTCTCCCGAAGTTGCTATATATCTTACAGAATACATATTACCAGATCCCCCCAGGAATCTTCCAGACCCTGGCACGAGACATGCAACCTAGAATTAACCTCAGAACACTATGGTGTAATCAGTATAACGGGGGCTTATCTCTCCCGGATCTGGAGGCGTACTATAGGGCAGCTCACTTGATTAATATCAATGACTGGATATTTGCCCCTGGGGACCACCCTCCGTTTCGGCTGGAAAGACTGCAATGGCAAGGGAAATCATGGCTCCACTTTTAATACAGGGGGAAGGCGGTGCCTGTTACCAGCCACCCAAGCAGCTCTCGGGCGTGGGCTAAGGTTACCATGGTACTGGGATGGTGTCACTGACCCACAACGGAAACCCCCTTTTGGGAGGAATGCTGGATGCTGGAAATTAGTAAACTGATGGGTTTTGAGGCCTGGGACCATATTAGTATCTGCAAGATTGGAGATGTGATGCAGGGGGAATATCTCATGCCTTTTTAGTAATTTCAGGCCAAATATGAGCTTAACAAAGGCACAGTTCCTCCACTATGCACGATTGAGGCACGCATGGAAAGCAGAGGGCCTCCCGGGGGGAGGGGATACCTGACTATGCTCCGCGAGAGCCTGGGCAGAAAAGCTATGTTCATGACATATAAGATCATTAACAATAACATGCCTGACACACTTTGCAGAGTACGCAGTCGTTGGGACTCCAACTTAGGGGAATTGGAAGATGCAGACTGGGAGGCAGCACTGATGTTCCCACAAGAAGGAGCTATCAGCTCGAGACTGAGTCTAATTCAATTTAAGATTCTTCATGGGATTTACTATGATAGACAGCGTCTGCATACTATGGGAAGGAGGCAGCACCCGATCTGTCTTGGATGTCAAGAGAGCATTGGCACCTTCCTACACACCATCTTGGGATGCCATGTAATACAAGAATATTGGACAAGGATTGTTGTGGAATTGCAGGGAGTGCTGTCGGAGCAGATCCCGCTTGACCCCAAATTCATTTGTCTGGGAATCCCTAATTAAGTTGTCTTGCCCCGTGCTAGGTTTCTATTCTGCGGCCTTGGGCTGGTGGGAGCCAGGAGGGATATTGCAAGTCTTTGGGAATCCGAACTATGTCCAACTGTGGACACGTGGAGAAGAGGGATGGAGGGATTTATGATAGCAGAGAAGACAACAGACACCAATAGAGGCTATCCTTGAAAGTTTGAGAAGGTCTGGGGGGACTTGGATGGCATTACTTATTGGATGTGTAAATACCTACCAAGTATGAGTCCACCAGCCCATGCTTCGGACTACAAACTGCTTAATATTGAGAGACATATGGACTGGAATGTCTATGTTTAGGGAGAGAGCCCAATTACTGCTACGATTGACTGTATGCTCAAGTGTCTGTGAGCTGTTGGGGGATGGGGGTTGGGGAGATTGTTGCTCTGTTTTCTCTAGTTTTAGTGTTATGGTGATGTATCAATGTGTAAAGTTACTTTGGGCATTATATGCACCTGTTGAAAACCAAATAAAAAGATTTAACAAACAAATTGAACTACAGAAAGTGTCAAAGAGGATTATTTTTTTTAAATTGTGTTCTAATTTGTTCTGATTATTGTTTTAAATGAAGATGTTTATGAATTGTTTTGAAGAACATTTTTGTTGCCTTCGAATTTTTGAACTTCACGATAAATGTTTGTCTGAGAAGATTTAATACAGCAAATGCTGTAAAATTGTATTATAATGTATGATTATATTAATGACATTGATAGTTTTAGCTGGGCTGTTAGTGCGTCTTCGGTGGGGTATGCTTCCAAGGTTAAATTAACTACTGTGAAGAATAATTTAAAACATGACTAATTAGAGCAGAAAGAGAATTTAAATTTTAGATATCAGGATAACATTTAGTCTAAAATGATTCATAAATATGTGAATATCATGAAGATTAAGGAGTGCTTTATTTGTACTTTTCTTCCTACTGCTGGTGAGGGTTCAACATAACGCAATTTCGAATGTCTTATTCATTGTCCAGTAATGTGTATGTTGCAATACGTAAGAATGATAATTTCCTTTCCTTTATGCCAGTACAATTTAATGTATATTTAGAGGATGTTCCTATATAAGAAGACAACCCAAGTGGTAATATGGTATATTTTGAGGACAGTTACACAAACTAAGCATAAAACTAAAATTACTAAATGGTATGCATGTGGGTTGATTAAAGAAGAAAATGAGTTTAGCAGGGAAAATGGTGAGAGAGAAGTGAAAGTGGTGAAAGACTGGAGAGTAGGAAAAGTTCTAAAGGTATAATGGAACAAATAAGCAGCAGGAAAAATGTGGATCATCAAACATCCATCCTAGGTTAAAGATGGAGAAAGAATGAAAGGTTGAATTGTACAATGAGACTCTTGAACAATGATAAGGCTGAATATGCTGGGAAGTGTGTGTGAAAGAAAATATGAGGTGACTGGGAATTTTTTATCGAGTGGATAACCACTCAAGAGAGGGATTTATTATGCTTGTGGAAAGACTGACTGGTTCAATTTGCAGAATAATTGAGATGAATCCTGTTATCTTGCATTAATGTTTCCAAGAGTTTATCATGTGAATGGAATGGATAATGCAATGGACCTAAAAAGAGTGAAGTGGAGTTCTGGAAAAGTAGTTTTATATATGGTAGCTGCTATAATGCCTTCTATAGGTGTGCCAATAATTGAAGTAAAAATTAGTTGTTGCTGGATAAACTTGTAGCAGATACAACTATCGCTCTGAAGCAGGTAAATGCAGAAGTGATTGATATTAGGGCTATGGTTATATGGAATCACTTTAGTATGGGATATTCTGCTGGTAAAAGAGGGTAAATTTTCCAGGGGGATAAAGGTCAAGAGTTGTACATATATCCAGATAATGGTAGAGTTATTATTTTTTATATTAATAATATCACATATTTCACATGTTCTTCAATCATTTGGAACGACTGGCTTATGTAGGTTCCTGGTTTAGTGAATTGGTTTTTAGTTGGTGAATAGTTAGATAATTTGGGTGGGAGTACTTTAAGATTAATCTTAACATCTGCACTACTTATAATGGTTTGTGTAAATGGCTTATTTATTTTATGAACGTTTTCAGAGTATATGATCAAGAAATGTGGAAGCAGAAGGATGAAAAGGTAAAGATCAGAGAGGTACTAAATGGAGTATATTATGGATTGTGTTCACAACCAGCTGGAGATAGCAGAGAAGAATTCCATAAAGAAACAGAAAGTGATGCTGACTGAATAATGTTCTGATTCATGAAGTTTTATTAAGGGAGTTTAATGACTATAGACTAATCGGAGGGGGGATCTGTGGTAGGGATTTCATGGGTTTATATTTTCATGAATAAATAATAAGAATGAATAATGATTTCTATGTTGGCTTCAGTACACAAATACTGAAATAACATTTTTAAAGATGAAACAAGTTTAATATGATGTATAGAAATGCATTTATTGGCAAATATTAGGCTACATTTACATGGAAATGTCATCTTGGATAACATAGATGCTGTTTTGATTCTGTTCTTTCATTTTGTCATGTATTTACCCCTCCCATCCTGTTACCCTGCACGTCTTCTCTCCTCACAAACTCTGCAGAAAGAGGACAAGCTGATGTAATGGATTTTACTGTTGAGCTTTGAATGGAGTTTACAGTGTTCCTTACTGTTGCAGTTCTCAAGGCTTGTCTGCTGTCGTTCTGTTGTTGGACCTAGACTTATTCAATAGTACGAAGAGTCATAGTTAAAATGTTTAAATCCGTTTGAACTTCCCCGGACGGAGGTAGCATGGAAGATGGTGGGTGCTTTCTTAAAATGGGATAGTGCGTATGTAGATAGGTAATGATATGTTTTATTCTGATTTACTAAGAGTTGTTACTTTACATCATACCATGATTATTCTATTGTTTCTCTAATTTGTTATGCAAGCATTTTGAATAAGAAACCCTTGATTCTGGGGGTGAAATATTTCAAGAAGACGTTCCTTTCTTAAGGGGGATGCAGTCTAATTTCTTCATGATGTTGCTGCCCATTTGTGACACTGGCATTTATTGTGTACCACTCAAATGTTTCTAATTACGGTACTAAATCCCTTTAGAACGTTCTCTGATCTAGAATCAATTCACGACTGGTTCCAATAATTTATTCCCATTACTCTGCTAAAGTGATGTTGGGAAGGGTACCTTTTCATGCAAGACCAAACCGTCGAAAAATAATTTGGGGTAAAATTTGATTTTTGGGGTGTCCTGAATATTGGGGTACAGTTTTTGCTCCAAAACATGCCTGTATGATTTGTCTTTTGTTATATCGTGATTTGGGGACAAACTCCTGTTTGCATTCAAATCCCATATGTGCCTGAATAAAGATTTGTGGAATGAGGCTTAAGAACTCGAATGGTTCCTGCAGTATTCACACTTAAGCCTTCCCTCTAGCACCTCAGATAGCAAACATAAGGCTATTAGGGCTTTACTGGGAGGACAAGGGTTGAGCATTCTGATATCATAGGGGCTCTAAGGATGCATGATATCACTTCTACTATCACCGGCATATTTATCAATTGACATCCATAATAACTTCTACTGCTTGCCTACATAAATGACTTTAAATAGAACTTTCACAACTTTCACAAGCTAAAATATATTTAAGCAAATAATGAACCAGCTCTGAAAACAGACTTGCCCATCATTCCTTCTAAAGATAACTGGTGCCTATGTGCCAGAGGCTGCGAGTGAGTTAGAAAATTCCAGTAACTCAATGCAAAGATGGCCAACAATGAGGTTCCTTTTCAGGGAGCTCCTCTGGCTATATATCAGTAACAAGTAAATCCCTACATTCGCTCCTGAAACTGTAACTACAATTCTACCTGCAACTTACCCACCTCTGGCACAGCCAGGGTTGGGAAGATGGAGACAGGGGGGAGGTCGGGGGGGCAGATCAGACAGGGATCTGCTGGTAGCTCAGTATTTCAGACACTTGCTATCAAACAAGTTGTTCAGAGATTAAAGGCTCCCCAGATGACCAGCCATAAATAAAGTCTATCCATCCAGACAAGCTTCTAAGAAATTGTGGCCACTTGCAACTGGACAAACTCAGCACAGCATGGGAAATACGTTCACCCAAAATTAGAAACCCCGGTAAAGATGGAAATGTTCTGAATGTATTTGGGGGCTGTGATTTAGCACATTTTACAATGAACGTACATGTGAAGTGTTTTCCATTACGTGATATCCAATAGCCTAGGTAAATCACATTCAAATGTCCAATCAAACACTTTCTAAAATTAATCTTGAAAGAGTGATAATTACCTTATCTATAAGCTTAGGTGGCCGGATAATCATCAAGCGTTATGTACATATCACCCACCTATAATAGCATCTTTATTTTTTTAAAGGAATATGTTAATCTATGTTTATGTCAAGGAAATGTTTAACTCAGTTTATATATTATCTTCTCACAGTACTTTTAGCTCAGGTTATATTGCATGGCTATCTTGTTCTAGAAAGAAGTCCTCAGGGGCTGTATTACAGAAAGTGCCCCAGTGACGCAAGAGGCATGTGTGACTGATTTGTGCCCCTTGGGGCACTCTGGTATTGGAGAAAGGGCCGCATACGCTTCAACAGTCCCTTCTGTAATACTGACAGCGCTGGCTCACATGCAGTGCCAGCGCTATTTCAAGAGGGCGTTGTCCCATCTACATGGGAGCTTGGACCCATGCAAATGAAGGAATCTCTTTGGCCCTGCGCCTTCGCTGCATTATGGATCCAGGTGCAAAGGCAAAGAAGTTGTCAGTGTGCCCCCTGAGGGCAGCCCTCTGGAGGAGGGAAAAGGTGTCCCATGGAACCCCCAGAAATTCCCCTGCAGGCAGGTGCTGTCACTCCTTGCACCCACCTGCAAAGGGATCTCGAAACATCCCTCAAAGTTGCTGACTGCACCGTGAAACTCAGAGCCGCTTAGAAGCAGCTGCTCTCTATTTACACTTGAAAGTGCTGCCCCCAGGACAGCAAGAGTTTGCAGCTGCCCTGACAGCAGTGCATTCGCTGTAACAGGGCGCAATTTCCCTCATTGGCACAGCACAGGTAAAGGTGCGCTGAGGCGCAAACAGGAAAAGTGCCACCTATGTGTATGAAAGGCCTAGATGTAGTTACTGAAGATAGTTATTAACAATGCCATGAAAATGATGGCTGCTTGGAGTAACAGACAGAAGGACCTGTTAACTTGCAAGAGTGCCATGGGTCCTAACACAAGGACAACGGGCCACCGTCTGCTGGTTTCCTAGTACAAAACAGCTGGAATTAGGATGAAGAGGGCCAATCTGATGTCTTTGCCCAGTGTCACTGCACCTGCTGCATTATGCACAGTTACACCTGTGAAAGAGACAAACTAAGGAAGTTTGCACTGTTCATTTTACAGATAGTACGTTTAACACATTGGGAGATGTCGGTTGCTTTAGTTTGTGATACATTTGCTTATATTTTTGATAGGCAGTTCAAGTAGATTATGCATGTATTTCAAACAGGGGTTAATGCTGCAGTAATTCTCCTCAGAAAGACCGAAAACGATTTCATGGAAATATAAGTAGGGCTTTTGGAAGGCTTCAACTCCGCAGCTGCGTCATTTGTACACGTAATTATTGATATGCTGCAATTGCGACGTAAATTACCATTGGAAGCATATCCTGCAGATTTCTTCAAACAATGTCCTTGAAGATTGTAGCTGCCTGGCGTCACACAGACACTAGACTAGCCCCACTGCGCATTCCGAGTGCAGGGAAGGGTTGCGCTTCCCATACTCCTGCCCGAGAGGGGAAACTCTGCCCCCGCCACATGGTTCGTTAGACTTTTAACATTTTGAGCTCCACAGACGCTGATTGACAGTGGGCAGCTGCTCACATGCTAGAACTAGAGCTACACACTGGAACTCGAGTCCAGTTCATGAAAGATTCACAGTGACTCAGACCTCTGTGGACCTTGCTTTAGTTCTTTACAAACACTGAGTTGCGTACTGTTGAATTCCCCACGACTAGGATTAAGCCTGATACCCTGCTGAAGGTCAGCTGGTCTGCCCATAACCTGGTTAGAATTCTCCTATCCAGACCAGTGAGTACAGAGATGTGGACACAGCTCACAAAGAAGCCATTTCTCCCACCAGAAGGAAGGCTGCAGTAAAACTACAACCTGCTACTGCAGGTCTCGCTGCTTGCAAAGCACACTTCTACCGCGATCGCTTTACTGCTTTGCTTTAGTGTTACCGTCCTACCAAATCTTCTCGCATTAGCCACCGCACAGCATGGGGGAACTACAGGACCTTATTTGCATGAAAGGGTATTGTACTAGATCACATTTCCTCGACCCACATATTGGGTATTCGTCCGACCCTTACGCGCAATCATGATAGGTTCAGTGTACAGTGGGAGTGGTTGCTAGCTGCATACAGATAGTTTAAAAAGGGCCTGGAGGACCCTAGTTTGTGCCCCTGTAACTGAGAACTGAAACATCATTTTCCTTTGTGGATTAGACCAGTGGTTCCCAACCTTTTGACTTCTGTGGACCCCCACTGAATCATTACTGGAATCTGGGGACCCTTGACTGAGTCATTTCTGAAAGCTGGGGACCTAATCTGTTAATATTTTTTAATTTTCTCAGCAGTCATGGACCCCCTGAGGAGGCTTCGTGGTCCCCCAGGTGTCCCCGGACCACAGGTTGGGAACCACTGGATTAGACTGCTGCCTGCTGTGCATCAGTAGTGAGATCTGTCCCCAGGCGTATGACTACGATGGCCTCGAGCAGCTAGGGAAGTAAGCTTTGCAAGAGTAACACTTTTTAGGGGCGCAATAGACCTTGCAATGAAGACGTTGCTAGCGTGCCTGGTCCTTAGTAAGTAAACATACAAGGGGACGCGTATAGGTCGATGAACCTTTTGATTCGCATGGAGTATCCTAGCTATGGTGTAACTAAGGTGCATCAAAAATCAATACACAACCCAATAACCAATAAGCAAAACATTAGTCAATAATCATGAAAACCACAACTCAATATACGTTTTAACAATTTTATTTCCCTATTGGTTACAATACTAAGGGGCTCATTACGTTCTTAGCGGTTCAGACCGGCATGCCGGTGGCGGCGGAAAAGACCGCCATCGGCATGGCGGTCTGAACCGCAATATTATTAACACAGGGAGGGCTGCCTGTGGTGGCCCTCCGCCACCGCCAGGCTACCGCCGACAGGCAGCCTGACGATGGTGGATTACATTATCCGACAGGGCAGCGCTGCAAGCAGCGGTGCCCTGCAGATAGTGTACCCTGTTTCCCCCAGCCTTTCCCCTGGCGGGATCCCCCGCCAGCGAAAGGCTGGCGGAAGGGGTGCTCCAGTGCCCCTATGGGGATCCCTGCACTGCCCATGCCAAGTGCATGGGCAGTGCAGGGGCCCCCGTGCAGTGCCCCGTCGCGCAGGTCACTGCCTGATTTACAAGCAGTGATCTGCGCGACAGGTGCTGCTGCACCCGCCGCACTGAGGCATTGCCGATGGATAAATGTGGAGCCATCGCCAATGTCCCGGCCCAGCAGAATGTTCTTTATGTGGCTGGCGGGGTCTCAAGGGGGCTGGCGGTCTATAGAAAGACCGCCAGCATGAACACGGCGGTGTTTACCGCAGTGTTCATAATGACCCCCTTAGTCATGAGGTTAATTCAAACTTTATTCAATCCTCTCAAGATGAATTCATTAGTGACCACCAATAACATAACCTAATCAGAACTTGATAAAACGTGTTCTAAATCCTCAACACAAGTCAAGAACGATGAATATGTTGACGTGAGTAGCAGAGTTCAGCAAATCAGTCCATCAATCATTTGTCACTGTATATGTCAACGTCTCAGAATCATAACCCTACCTAACACAGATTAGCATTGGCATGTGGGACTTCATGAGAAAACAATTCAGAACATGAATTTGAAAAAACATCTAACCAAAAGGAGATTATGAAACAGCGCAGTTGGTACCTAGAAAGAAAAGGCACAATAGTTAATCCTTCACATTGTCATAGCTACCTATCCACGGTATGGATCAGAAACAAAGTCGTCTTATTATTCAGGTCATCAACCGATCAGTAACGCATCAGGCCCTCAAGAGCTTGAGCCCCATCACAGAATCTCGGATCTCTTTGAATGTTCATGCCTAGCCTCCAACATCTATTCTCTCCTTCGGTTCTCTGAAATTTTTCCATTTGTCACAACATTATATTTAAGTCACCCAGTCCATCCCCTAATTCCTAACTGGTCAGTTGATCACCAGTTATTCTCTTACCCAATAATTTTTATTTTACTAATCTAAGGATTCTAATATTACACCATTCTCAGGGTGTCGATTGGTTCACAATGTCCTCACAATCCGGCTCATCAGGTATCGAAAATGTTGCATCTTCTTCTCCAGTCAGTGTCTCTATTATTCGAGTCCTGGGAAAGTACATCTTGTCTGCTTCACACTGAATTGGACACATACTCTAGTCCTCATATCCTGTCCGTCGGTTCATTGCAGAACATTCTAGCTAAGCAGACTTTATTAACACGAGTAGTTCAGGGTCAGTTCAGCACGTTAGCTTCTCTACATTGCATGATTATTCAGCTTCTGCATGAGCCCTGGCAACTAAGCCACAACTTCGGCTAAGTTAACTCTACAATATAATATAAAACATATGCTATATAGCTGAATATGACATATCACTACATTATTATTACACATTTTCAACATTTCACATATTTTGTAGCAATTTTTAGTATAATTCGTGAATCTTAGTAGCCACTTTCCGTGGGCACATTTTCAAAAGTGCACATTAATTTTCTACATTATATTTCTCTACATTTTATTATTGTTATTCAAAATGCATTAACACTCATTAATAATTTTAATTAACATACCTGCTTTAGCCATCCCTCCTCTGATGACTAAATGTCATCACATTACTTTTATCATCATTATTTTCACAATTCAATCTCCTCAGTGTTTTGTCTCCTTCTCAAATCTTCCCTATAAATTCCTTCCCTGTTTTGTTCTTCCCAGTGAAGGAATCACTGTACCAAAGATATCTCCCACAACTGCAGAAGAGGTTTCCCTCCTCAGTAGCTTATGATGTAATTCACTCAATTTCGGAAACTTCTTTAATTCATCTATCTGATAAGTCTTTGGGAAAACTATCCCAAAATAACATGTCCCATACCATCCTCTTGGAAGACGATAATAAGCATTAAGTCCACAAATATAATAGATACCAGGAATCGCAGGGTCCTGACCATTCAACATAAAAGTCAATTTACTCTGAAACAAAAACACATGCCAACATTCACTTGTTCCCACAAATAAAGTGCCTGTGCGTGATTTTGGCCTATATATCCAAAGCTTCCCTACGTGTAATGCATCTAATGCTAATTTCCCTTGCGTTTTAATTGCAGTATAAGCATAATCATTCTTATAAGTCCTTTTTTCTAAGCCTTTTTCTAATTTTTCTTGTAATGCCTTTCTCCTGTCATCAGTATGCCCTATAAAACTCTTTTCTAAAGGTGTAGCAAGCATGTGAGATTATTCTTATGCGCATAAGCAGCTCCAAATGTTAGTGTAGGCTCAAAAAATCCTCTAATTAATACTATATCATGATCCTTAGCTACTCTACTCAGATAGCTAATAATAGGAACAAATGAAAACACCATGTCGTAACTGGAGTAAAAATACTGTATATACACTCTTGATTATAGAACCTTGTTTGTAGCAAACTACAACTTATTCCGTCGGTTCATGGTAAGCTTGGTACATAACCTCTTCCTCTACTGACGAAGGGATTTGTGTACACACAAGACAATCCCTTGCATCCCCTGTCTCAACATACTCACTCAACAAGCGACAGGAAACATTAGAAGATAGCTCTCCTAGAGCATTAGTATAGTCATGCAAATACTTCTTATCTAACTTAAACCTCTCTAAAGATGTTAGTGTAGTAGTTTCAGGAACAGAAGCATGATTGTCTCCTTTCATATCAAGAACAGACATTCCCTCAATCACTACTATCAACAAAATCCCACACATAATCGCCAATCCAATGCTCATATAGTTACAGCGCCTAGCATTCCTAACTTAATTAACTCAGATATGATCTGTGAAGAATCAGAAAGTAGAAGAAACTATTATGTAAGGTGCAGTAAAATAAAAAAATAATGAAAAAAATTCTTCTCTCACAGTTCAGTTTCACATCCAGGAACCCTTTTCCTTTGTCAAAATCCATTAGCAGCTTGTCACATCCGGGTTTTAAGTCAATCAGGTTATCAATGTCTCTTTCGGTTTCCTGGACGACGCTACCTATACTCGGTTCTTAACAGATCGGACGCTCTACAGACTTACCATGGTCTATTTCATTTGAATGCTATTATTTGTACACCTTGCTGTACAATTCTTGAAATTTTTGGAGTCCTATTCAAATTCAACTTCATAGTTCATACATAGTAAGCCTTGAAAAAGTCAAGGATGACGAAACACGTGTCGGCTGTTGTTATACAAACTTGAAGAAAGCACTGTGTTCTCATACCACGTATCTAGTGTGTTTCATCACACCAGAGGATTTCAGCCCTGATTTTTCACCAAGGAATAAAGCATTCTCATTTTGACCCTGTGATGTGCCGTGGTTTTCTTCTTTTCTCTTTCGGTTTATGTTCAACAGTCTCTTCAAAGTATTTCAGACTGGTTCAACAATTCAGCTTCTTGTTCACCTTCAGGTTACATCAAAGTACTGACTCAGAACCTCTCTATCTAAACAAAAGAACATAAACTCGTGTTGCCATTCATTAGTAGTTGCATATGCCTATTCAGGACCTGTGTAACGCCTTCTTGCTACTCTCTATCTTTTCAACTTTCGATCACCACTTATTTCTCCTTCACTCAATTCTTCTTTTCTTGTAGTGTCCACTTCTTCTTCTATTGTTTCATTCATGACTAATTCCTTTCTTTTTTCACACTTGCGACTCAGGACAATGATCTCCTTTTCTCGATCCTTCTGTCAGTATTCTTCTCAGGATTGGACTCTTCTCCTTCTCTTTCTCTATGGTGTTTTCTCTTGATGGACCTGCAACGGGCTCAGGATGAGTCGGTTCACCTTGACTTTGATTCAACTCAACTCTTTCCCCCTCTTGGTCTGGCACTTGCTCTGTCTGCTTCTCAATACCGCCTGCTTCTGGGAGAACACCTGCTGCGCTAGGCTCTCCTGCTGTATCCGTTGAGATTGATTCTTTCGCACCCTCCTGTAATTCTTCACCTTCGTCTCTTACAGGGGTAATAGAACCATCTTCTACAAGCTCTTGTTCAATCTCAGGCTCTCTTGGTTCTTTTTCTAGTTCAGGTGCAGCAACCTGTTTCGCTGCTGTTGGTGTTCTCAACAACACTTCTTCATGATCCTGTGGACATGCCACTTTCTTCATATGACTCGCATGTATCCAGTTCGGGAGTCCTGCACACTTCACAGCTGTTGTAGTTGTCAAGACTACCTGGTAAGGCCCTCTCCAGCGTGTCTCTAAACACTTCTTACAAACATGTTTTCGGACAACGACCCAGTCACCGGCTCTCAGATTGTGCCCTGGATCGTGGATGGGTAGCAGGGTGGTGGCCTGCACCTGCTGAGATAAAGATCGAACCACATCAGCCAGACATTTGCAGTAGTCCAACACCATATCATCCGTAATATTTACAAGTGCATTGGCTGGAACTGCTGGTAATCTCATTGCTCTGCCCATAAGAATCTCATGGGGCAACAGCCCTGTCTTCATGTCAGGTGTATTTCTCATTGACATCAACACCAAAGGTAATGCATCTGGCCATTTCATATTGGTAGCTGCACACATCTTGGCAATTCTTGATTTCAAGGTACCATTCATCTGTTCCACTAGTCCTGATGCTTCAGGGCAGTAACTACAATGCAACTTCTGCTCAATGTTTAGTGCTGCACATAAGAGTTTAATCACCTCGTTGTTAAAGTGAGTTCCCCTATCTGATTCTAAAGAGATCGGAAACCCGAAACGTGGTATCAACTCCCTGAGCAACAACTTTGCTACCTTGAGACTGTCATTCCTTCTGGTGGGATATGCTTCAATCTAATGACTGAAAAAGCATACAATCACCAACACATACTTCAAACCTCCACACGCAGGCATCTCAATAAAATCCAATTGCATTCTGCTGAATGGACCTCCTGCTTTTCCAATGTGGCTCAAATTCACCACTGTCCCTTTTCCCACGTTTAGCTGCTCACAAATTACATAGCAATGACATACTGCGTCTGCTGCCTGCCTAAACTTAGGATTGAACCAGTCAATCTTGAACAACCAGACCATTGCATCCTTCCCAATGTGTGCCTGCCCATGATCATATCTGGCCATTTGCGACAATAAACTATTTGGCAGGACCATCTGACCCTTTTCAGAAACCCAGATCTCATCAGGTCTTTGGACACATTTTAGTTTAGACCAAAGTTGTTTCTCTTCCTTGTCAACATTATTGTGCAATGTTTATAACTGTTCCAAAGTATCGATCACTTTCAATGCAAAACTTGGCTATGTGTTGTCTTCTTCTTCTGACATCAGTTCCAACTTGTCTTTGAATGATATACAGTTCAATGCGCAAAACCTTGTAACTTGATCCGCATATCAATTTCCTATTGAGATGTAATCCTGTGTCTTTTGATGTGCATTGCATTTCACCACAGCAATTTCTTCAGGTAACTGTATTGCATACAGCAATTCTCTTATTCTGTCGCCATTTCTTACTGGTGAACCAGTAGAGGTCAGGAAACCTCTTTGCGACCACAATTGACGAAAATCATGAACAATGCCAAATCCATATTGGCTATCCGTATAGATAGTGACTCTCAATCTTGCAGATGCATGCAATTCTTTCACAGTAAATATCGGGAAAAACTCAATCAACGGCTACTCTTCATTAATGGTTTCATTCTCAGTTTCAGGAGCTTGCGCTTCCTCATCATCACTATTCGTTTGAACCTCTATTCCAGCAGTTGAACAAATAATTGAACATCTGGTCTTGCACAACAAGTCCCTTCCCAGTAGAGATACTGGACTTGAGTCGCAGACTACAAACTTATGCAGTCCCTGGAAGTTGCCAATCTCCACCTGTACTAGATCTGTGATCGGATTTATCAAATGTCTATTTGCTACTCCTACAACCTGAACTGTCCTGCTGAAAGAGGTAAGTTCGGAACTTCTGCACTTCTTACTGTAGAGCGCGTAGCTCCTGTGTCCACTAGAAATGAGACGCTATGATCCATCACCTCTCCTTTCACAAACGCTCCTTTCTGATCTACCTCTAGGGACGCTGCAAGCATGCATGGCTCTTCATCCGAACTCTCACACATCCATTCGTCGTTTATTTCATTCTCACTATGTAATGGGAATTGATGCACTGTGTCACTACTTCTGTTTTGTCTCTGACCTGTGACCTGCTGAGTAAGCATCATCTGTTGCTGTTCCATCGGGACTTGAGGTATCTGCACTTGCTGTCTAGGTACCATAGGAACCTGCTGCTGCATTGGTTGCGACTGTGTCAACTGTGCACGTGGCATTTGCACCTGCTGCATGGGTTGAAAGGTCTGCACTTGATTTATGTTATTCTGAAAATTCGAATTAAGTCCTCTCATTCTAGGGACTTTCACAGTTTAAAATGTATTGACATCGCCACTTTTCTGAACACCACCATCCTGCACCATCATCGGACACTCCCGTTTCCAGTGTCCCACGTTTCCGCATAGATGACAAAGTAACATCCTTTTCATCCCTTGCACATCATTTTGAACCACTACGGTACTCAAATCCGGACCATGATTCATATTGATTCCGCGACCCCTACCTCTCGCTTGAGGTTGGAACATAACAGTTCCCTGCACTCCTGTTTGAGCTGCCTTAATCTGCATCACCATCGCCTTCTCCTTCAACGTTTTCTGCTTCAGCTCAATCTCATCACTACAGTATTTTGTATACTGCAATACCTCATCAATCGGCTTCGCTTGCCAACAAATCAAATGACTCTTAATCATCTGGCCTACTTCAGGTCTCAATCCTTCTACAAACCTTAACACAAAGTGCAACATGTCTTTTGGCTCAATCACTTCCTTACCACTGTACTCCTTGAACACTTTCAACAATCTCTCATAATAAGTATGTATCGACTCCTTTACTTCCTGCACCGTCCTGTCAGTTCTCTGCCAAACAGTATTTTTAGGCAAGATTCACATTTTCAGGAACTAAATCACCTTATAATAATGTTTCATCACCTCAGGTGATGGTGCACCTGTAACTCTATCCCTTTCTGGTTCACTCGTCAAGCCACTGCTCTCTTGCATAAGGAACCACTATCTGCAACAGAGTATTCAAGTCTTCCCACAGACATTTTGAAAACTTCACAAATCTATCTGTCTGCTGGTAACACTCAACCGGTTTCTCTCTCAGTTTTGGATAGTCATTTGTGAATGACAGAATATCACTCCTGTGCCAGGGAACATGAACAAATTGCCCTCCTGGAATTTCCCTCATTGGTAATATTTTTATTGGATCCTTTTCTTTCTGAACGCTTTCAGACCCTTCCTGTGAATCTTGTTTCCGTTTATCCTTCTTCTTTGCCTATCTGCCTTCCCAATTCTCTAATGCTCCCCAAATCTGCGAACTCTGTAATAATTTTTTGAGATGCGCTTTCAGCCCAGGTGACCTCATGTGTTCAAAATTCTTTGCCTAAAAATACAGTTTGTAGCTTCGTTTCAAATGCTTTGTTTTCTCAATTTCTATGTCATTTTTATCTGCCAAGTCTGCCAATTTCTGATGTATCTTGCCCACTTCTCTCGTAATTCTTGGATACAAGTATCTCAGCTCTTCTTCTGTATAGGATTTTAACCTGTTCACTCCCATTGACCCTTCAACTAGTTCAGTTATTTCGGTAGCCAGCCTTACGCAATCAATTTGCTCTTCACCCTTGGATTTATTTTGTGGGGAATTCAGACTGCCTAACCACTCATTTAACTGTTGGGCTGTTAATCCCACGTAATGAAATATTGCTGGCGTTCGGCAATGGCATCTGTTGTACCACTGCACCTGGAGTTTGCGGTGTCAAAAGCTTCAAGCTGTGACTTACATTCGGGCCATTTACAGCATCTGGAAGTGCAACAAGTGGACTAAGGTCTATTAATGACCTGGATCCATCAAAGGTCTGACCCATAGATGAAACTACCTGCTCATGATCTGTCACCCCACTCCTCACGAGGCTTTGTGACATCTCACCCTGTTCTCCTGCAATCGGCTTCTTTTGCGCAAACAATGATACCTCTGGACCAACAGTAATCAGCAGCGATATTGCATCCGGTGCAGCTCTGACACCCGCTTTTTGTGGAAGGGCTACTCCCATACTCTGATTCATCACTTGTGTCACATCTGACTGTGTCCCTGTCGTTGGTGTGAACTTCGGCAAACCCTGTGGCTGTGCCAACAACATTGGAGTCGCCTCAGTCTGTACTAGCATCGGCCTCTGAACCACTTGCTCCATAGGAACGACTAAGTTTGAAGTTGTTTCAAGAATTGGATAAATTCTCTGTATCATTGGTGGGTGCATCTGCGCTTGGACTACCGAGGTAGTCACGGCATAGGAGTACTCTGCCCTACCCCTTGTACCTGTCCATTATCTGTTTGTACTGGTCCCACTGTCCCTGAGTAATAAGGTCTTCAACATCTGAATCTTCTTCTTCCACGTAAGTCTTTTTCTTCTTCTTACCCCCTGATGAACTCTTATCACTCTTGCTAGTATCCTCTTTCTCTTCTGACTCATTTTCCTCTGTGATAGCAGGAAACAACGTAACACCCTGCACATCGCCATTCTCCACTTCTTCTGTTCCCAATTCCATCTTGCCTCTGCTAAAGACTTCTCTACCTTCCTTATTCTCTCCTGGAATTAAATTTTTTGCTGTTGTCTTGCTTTGAGCTCCCAAACCGCTAATGCCTCAAACTGTGCTGGTCTCGGAAGTGGCTTCGTCACATACAGTGTCATTCGCAATTGATCCAAAATTCTCAAATTAAACGTTCCATGCTCTGGAAACGCTAGAGCTCCCTGTTTCTCTGTCAGTTTGCACCACTGCTTTAACCAAATACATTGCGCGACACCTCGCTCCTCCATTACAATATAAGCGGGAGAATTTTCCGGTGGGGTTGGCTTCCCCAATGTCGCCTTAATGTATGTATCGCCCTTCATGGCACTCCTAAATGCTTTGAAAAACTTCATCTTTCTCTGTTCTATTTATTCGATTCAATAAGGAAATGACTTACTCCCAAGATTCCCTTCACCCGCTTTCTCAACCAATTACCTCTTATGGACCAGCCGGCTGCCATTCCGCTTGCAACTCTTCTCACTAACCTATCCCAGCGAGGCTCACTCTGACGTAACACTCACACACCTTGCGGCTTGTCCTCCTACTCTCCAACTCACACGAAACGAATGCAAAAATATTGCGAGCATTAACCAAAAACAAACCTGCTAGTTTACTACAGGGAGGTACACAATCGCTTCAGAGACCTTACGGATTTTCACTGATGGCCCTTTCGCTCATGCACCTATTCCTCTTTCTCTTTCTCAGTCTCCCAAGTAAAATTCGACCCGCAAATTTCACTCTCAACTGATCAATGAGTCTGTCCTGTTGCACATAGGACTCGCCAAATCTCAGTCGAAATTTTCTCTTACTCACTTAATTTACACACCGACTTGTTGACCACCCCCTATCAACCTACTAAACCAGACAGATTACAACAAATAACCAAGTGTCTCCTACACTTGTCAATATACTTCAGAGTCTTAGATCATGCAAGGTGCGTACATCACCAACAACCACGTGGACAATATTTGAGCACAAAGCGCCACACACATATGAAGTTCGATGACTACCCTACTCTTATACTGCAAATTAGGCACACTCCTACTAAACCTCAACTGGAGTACGCATACTCCCTACTTCCCTCACATACATCACAATTCACCTGCAGTTTGCATAAGCCTTTGCAAGCACAACCTACCACTTTCACACTGATCACTAGAGCGCCGAGAACATACCCAGCTTTACTAGAGGGATCCAGGACCTGGGAAAGTCATTTCTGGGCTTAATGGGACATCATCTTTGCTACAATTGAACATTTCAGAAAACAAAATTCAATCTCATATAATGAATAACTAGCCCTAATTTAAACTACCACCATAACTATTGGTCACCACATAACTAGTTCTCCAAGGAAACTAACCATCAAGCTGCTACCAAAAATTGCTAGCGCGCCTGGTCCATAGTAAGTAAACTTACAAGGGGACGCGTATAGGTCGATTAACCTTTTGATTCGCATGGAGTATCCTAGCTATGGTGTAACCAATGTGCATCAAAAATCAATATACAACCCAATAACCAATAAGCAAAACATTAGTCAATATTCATGAAAACCACAACTCAATATACGTTTTAACTATTTTATTTCCCTATTGGTTACAATACTAAGTCATGAGGTTAATTCAAACTTTATTCAATCCACTCAAGATTAATTCATTAGTGACCACCAATAACATAACCTAATCAGAACTTGAGAAAACATGTGTTCTAATGCCTCAACATAAGTCAATAACGATGAATATGTTAACATGAGTAGCAGAGTTCAGCAAATCAGTCCATCAATCATTTGTCACTGTATATGTCAACGTCTCAGAATCAGAACACAGATTAGCATTGGCATGTGGGACTTCATGCGAAAACAGTTTAGAACATGAATTTGAAAAAACATCTAACTAAAAGTGTGATGTTTCAGTTTTGTCGAGACCAGCGCGTGCGATCTCCGTGGTGATCAGAGAGAGCGCGGTGTTTTCGAGATGGAAAAGAGGTTGAGGACGACGCAATGACGGTTGCGAGGGAGCGGATGGCTGGGTCAACAGAGAATAAAGAAGTTAACCTAATTTAGTGTTGCCTTGCTGTTTATTCGACGATGTAACCGATCATCACATTGGCGATGAGGTGGCTGTCGCCTCAACATTGAATTGGCCCTCATCAACTATCATCTGAATAATGACTGTTGCCAAAGGCTTACTTACTTAGTATTGAAACCTCTCCTCGTCTCGATCCATGGCATCGGGTGTTTCCAGTTTCAAAGTAAGGCTGTTATATTGACTCTGAATGGAAACTGTTTGATTCCCAGAAGGCGTGGCTTCCTGTATTTCCTTAAAGGGATTGTCAAAAAGAGCTTTACTTAAAGGGATTGCCTCTAAAAAAAGTGTCCTTCAGCTTAAAGGGATATTTGAGAGACAGTCTTAAAGGGGAGGATTTAAACAGGATTTTCAGAATTTTCCTGAAGAGAGCTCGTTTAAAAAAAAAAAAAAAACACTAGGATTTAAACAGGAAATTCAGGATTCTCACAGTACTAAACTCGTTTATATAAGAAGACATTGTGACATTGGACTGTCTGCTGGAAACGGTGACAGGCACACCTCAGTATTTCCTAGGTCAACTCGCCTGTCATATACATTGTGCGGTGACAGGCACACCTTCAATATTTTAAACATCTGGACTGCCTGCTGGAAACGGTGATAGGCACACCTGAGTATCTCCTAGGTCAACTCACCTGTCATATACATTGTGCGGTGACAGGCACACCCTTCAATATTTTAAACAATTTTGCAAAATCTCTACAGTGTGCGGTAACAGGCACACCTGAAGTAAGATATTGTGCACCAAGAAGAAGGGACTTCAGGACCACGGAAGAACGTCACTTTCAGGAGTACATTTCTAGATTGACTTATATTCCAGGTGGGTGGAGGTTAAAAATGTACGAGATATCTCTTCTTATAGTATGATAAGCTTTCTGGAAGAGATTTTTAGAAAGGAGGGTTTCCCGAAGTCATTGTTATCTGATAACGGTCTGCAATTTTGTTCAACGATGTTTGCGGAATTTATGAAGGAATGTGGCATTACACACAAAAGGTCAGCAGTATATCATCCTGAAACGAATGGTGCAGTAGAACGTTTTAACAAATATATCAAAGAAAGCATTCAGCTGGCAAAAGTGAACACCTTGAATTGGCGAACAGAGCTATTGAAAAGGATAACTGCTTATCGGTTTTCACCACATTCTACCACGGGAAAATCTCCTTTTGAATTGTTTAAGAGAAGGTTACCCAACACCAAATTATGCACAGCTTGGATGGGATGGATGAAAAATGAGTTTAATTTGACAGATACAACATGGCGTGATAGAGAACTAAGACTCATGGAGAAAAGAAAACAAGAGTTCGATACTAGGAAGAAGGTGTCCAAAGCGAATATAGTTGTGGGTGATGTAGTGAAGATAAAGGCTCCCGTAGGGTGTATGGACGGATCAAAATTTACGAGACCCTTAACAGTGGTCAAAGTATTTAAGAATGCCATAAAATCCTCCGATGGCAGGATTTGGAATCTGAACCGAGTCGTGCGGATGAAAGAGGTAGCAGAACCGTGTACGGGAAGAGAAATTATGAACCAAAGTAAAATATTGTCAGGATCTCCAAGCCACAGCCGAGGTGGAAGTGAAAGTTGTGAAGGAACAAGGAGAAGTAGTAGGAGGAAAGTCAGTCCGGAACGCCTTAAAGACTTTGTACTTGGGTGAAGGTTGGATGAGTTTAAGTTTGTGAGTTGCTCTTTATTTCTCACTGTGTTATGGGGGATTTAATTTCATTCCGTTCAGAACTAGTTTTTGTCTAGGGTCAAACATATTTTCCGCTAATGTTTGTTAAATATAAAAAAAAGGGAGATTTTTGATGTTCCGTTTTGTCGAGAGCAGCGCATGCAATCTCCGTGGTGATCGGAGAGAGCGCAGTGTTCTCGAGATGGAAAAGAGGTTGAGGACGACGCAATGACGGTTGCGAGGGAGCGGATGGCTGGGGCGACAGAGAATAAAGAAGTTAACCTAATTTAGTTTTGCCTTGCTGTTTATTCGATGAGGTAACCGATCATCACAAAAAGGAAACTATAAAACAGCGCAGTTGGTACCTAGAAAGAAAAGGCACAATAGTTAATCTGTCACATTGTCATAGCTACCTATCCACGGTACGGATCAGCAACAAAGTCAGTCTTCATCTTCAGGTCATCAATCGATCAGCAACGCATCAGGCTCTCAAGAGCATGAGCCCAATCACAGAATCTCGGATCTCTTGGAGCGTCCATGCCTAGCCTCCAACATCTATTCTCTTCATCGGTTCTCTGAATTTAATAAAGTCACCTAGTCCATCCCCTAATTCCTAATTGGTCAGTTGATCACCAGTTATTCCCTTACCTTAATTTTTATTTTACAAATCTATGAATTCTAATAGTACGCCGTTCTCAGGGTGTCGACTGGTTCACTGTACGATGTCGTCATCATCCTGCTCTTCACGTACCGAAAATGTTGCATCTTCTTCTCCAGTCAGCATCTCTATTGTTCGAGTCCTGTGAAAGTACATCTTGCCTGCTTTACACTGAATTGGATACATACTCTAGTCCTCATCTCCTGTCCGTCGGTTCATTGCAGAAAATTAGCTAAGCAGGCTTTATTAACACGAGTAGTTCAGGGTCAGTTCAGCACGATAGCTTCACTACATTGCATGATTATTCAGCTTCTGCATGAGGCCTGGAAACTAGGCCACAACTTCGGCTAAGTTAACTCTACAATATAAAGTAAAACATACGTTATATAGCTCAATATGACATATTACTACATTATTATTACGCATTTTCAACATTTCACATATTTTTAGTCATGTTTTGTATAATTTGTGAATCTTGGTAGCAACTCTCAATGGGCACATTTTCAAACGTGCACATTACTTTTCTACATTATATTTCTCTACATTTTATTATTATTATTCAAAATGCATAAACACTCATAATAATTTTAATTAACATATCTGTATAAGCAACATTTTTGCTATACCCTTTACGTTTTATTTGCTCTGGATATCATACATTAGGAATATGGAATAGCTGAAGCCTGCCTATTGACCAGACCCAGCTACATGTGATCAACCCCGAAAAAGAAAATCATTTTTGATGTAAAGTTCCTTTGATTGCCTCTATGGTACATGGTACAAAGGTTTGTGCTGTTGGCCAAAGTTCAATTATGGAGCATAGGAGTAAATTAAACAAGCTATTATGTTTTAAAATGCCTGTGTTTTTGGCATAGGCTGTAAAGTCTGCTTTTAAGTGTGCCACATGCATTAAAAAAGAAACCTACATGCTCAATAGCCAAATGTAGGTGAGTATCAGAAACATTTTTAAGGATAACTTAAGGTAAGATTCCCCCACACACAATGAAACCTCAAGAACAGCTGTTTCCAGAGAAGAACCATATGACTCTGCCAAATGTCAAACCGAAATTAGAGATATGAATGCTGGAACTTTGGAGGACAACAAGAAGGAAAGGAATTTCGAAAGCTGAGACAGAAGGAATTGCCTCAAAGGGAGCATTAATACAGCACTGTCACCTCAATGTCATTAACAAATCAATAATGACAACAGAATAAAGAACGTATACTTAGAGTACCTGCCTTCCAGGAAAAAGATATGCTAAGGAGTTCACGGTGGAGGGGTTAGTCTACTTAAGAAAAGTACTTCGCAAAAAACATATAAAACGTGCCTGTCGCCAAGGGTGGCCTCAGCACTTGCACGTTTAAAAATGTGACGAGGAAGAGAATCAGAATGTTAAAGTTTGATACAGTTCACTGTTCATTAAAAAAATGAAGCTAAATGTTTTTTTTTTTTTTTTTAATAAACAAGCCATGGCACAACCAATTAAAATATTTTAAAATCGTGAAGAGTGCTGGTGATGGTTTATACGATGCACACAATAGACCGCTTTATGAGTGGCATGTGTTTTCCGATCACAGTTTGTATGGAAAGTTTGATCTTCAAGAAGCAGAGATCGGAACCCCAAATATGTACATTGTAGCTGACCATCACCTAAACAAACATCACCTTCAATGCTCTTTTCCTAGGACCGGAACTGTGAATTTCATTAAACAACTGAGATTCTCATGAGCTGCACTCTAGTGTTGCACAGAAGGTTGAATGTTGATCCCCCAATTTAATAATCACATAAATTCATGCAACAGAATTTTCTCAATGGGTCCTTGTTAATGTGGTAGTTCATCTATATATATATATATACATATATATATATGTGTGTCTGACTGTGTGTACATATACATATATATATTCCCTGGAAAAATCAAAGGATGCGGGACGTTATACTAAGGTTAAGATTTTATACTCACAAAACCATAGATATGGATATACTTATATCAAGAAACTATAACTCACACCCCGCCATGCCCAATTTCTTCATTAATAATTCAACTGCAAAGGTTGCAGTGATATCAATAATTATTTTATAAAAGATGTCATCATTGATGTAACATGTGGTGTAATTAGCATTGCATGGCGAGGGTAGAAGTTATAGTTAAATTAGGTAATGAGTTATAGTTTCTTGAGATAAGCAGACCTGCTGAATTTCTATGGTTTTGTGTATGTAAAATCTTAACCAAACTATAACATCCCTGGAACCTTTGTTTCCAGTGAACGTCTAGGGCTTTATTAACATTGAGTAATATTTAATTACCTTACAATAATCAACCCTTGCTGTGCACAGCCTCAGGTCTTGCATGGTGGGGGGGGGTTGGCCAGCAGACGAGGCCATGTGGCCAACCCCTGCAGCCACCCAACCCCGCCACGCCATGCACACAGTCTTGTGCCGTGCTTGGTGGGGATCAGCGGGCAGGCCAAGCCCTGAGGCCAACCTCCACAGGCACCCAAACCCTGCCCTACGTACAGTCTTTGGTGTGCACAGTTGGGGGGAGTCAGGGGCAGGGCCTGGGTTGATGGCAGGTCCTATGGAGGACCCCCCCACATACAGCCAACCCAGGAGGAGGGTACATATCACCCCTCCCCCTGCCGATTCTAGCCCAGGGACCTTATCCCCCAGTGCCCTCCATATTTTTGTAGTGGAGGGGGATACCTAGCCCCCCTTCCTGGGCCGTAATTAACCCTGGGGACCCCATCCCCTGAGACACATTACTGAATTTAAGGAGGAGAGGGGTACACAGCCCCCTACGAAGGCTAATACCGGGCCCAGGGACACCTTCACACAGGGCCTATACAGTAATTAATTAGGGAGGCGGACTGCTTGGCCTCCAGCCCCAGGCTGATTTTGGACTCAGGGACTCCATCTCCCATGACTTAAATGACTGGAATAATTCCTCTGTGGGCTCTAGAGTCGCGTGTACCTTGTAGTCACACAGAATAGGTATAAAAAGAAAGAAACTGTTGGATGTGTAAGCGCGTTTTTATCCTTTAGAAGAACAAACGCTTCACTGAGGTTGACAGACCTTTTGACTCAGAAAGAAGTACGGTGGAACCATGCACAATTACTTCAACACTATCTCAACAAGGTTGACACCATAACCAATGTGGCCATGGAAGGAAACTCTAATCAACGAAAAGTTTAAAAGTTTTATTTTTTAACCACAAAGTTAGTGTCTTGAAAACTGTGCACAAAATCAAATTATAAAGATATATTAACACAATAAGCTCCCAAAGTGGCGAATCAAGTTTAATCGAATTAGCATCAACACAATTAAGCATTCAAGAAGAAGAATACACATAATTAATTAAATAATATGAGGCACAGAAACATATCTCAGATCAGACTGTGTTAGCATTTGTCAAAATCAATTAAGCAGAGTATGCAAACTTAGGACTGAACTTGGGTTGGCCCTACAACTAACTAAATTAGGAAATGCATATGCGTGGAGGTGTAAACATATGCAGCAAAATACAAAAGGCAGACACAAATAATTTGAAAAATAATATATTTAGTGCTAATGTAGGAGGCTGGCTCTCTATGTAGTGCGCAAAGGCAGGCACACTGTGCAGAGTGTCCAGGCAACCACACGCTGGTTTACAGGGGTAAAAACTAGACCACCTAATGCTCTAATTTTTATGGGCGCTTGGTCGAGCAGTTAGGTAAATCTTGGAGAAGTGAAAAGCATGTGTTGTACTCACAGCATCAATCTTGCAACTCATAGACTCAAAGTAATAACTCAAGACGAATTTATAAAAATACTTCAGATTATTACAAACATTTTAAGACCGAGATCATCAGAATTGGTTAAGTACTTTTTGAGATATTAATTTTTGAAGTTTAATAAAAAATAGTATTTTTGTGTGAAAACTACGCACCATAGGAATCAATGGAGGATAACCTTTAAATATGCATATAAAATCATACAATAGGGTTACCAAGTTCTTCTTTTGCAGGTTGGTTGAGGTCATTGGTGGGCACACTGTGCCAGCTGGAGGAGTTCAGGCAGCTCCCGATTCCAGCAAGAGCAGCGGGAAAAGGTCTCTGGAGCTGGTGGAGGGCCACTCTGGGGGACCACTTGGAAAAGCACTGCACAGTTAAGTTTAAAAGTGAACCCTGGGTGTCCCCTTGAAGTGTCGAGGTCACAAGAAGTGGGGAATCCTTAAGGCACAGCTGGTTCATCGGTACAGGGCGACAAGGTGCAGAGCAAATCGGTGATACAAGAGCCGTGCACAAGGATGTCCTTCAGAAGCAGAAGGTAAGTCAGTTCAAGGGTCGATTGCAGTACGAGGGCACTCTGGCTGGAGGTCTGGGTTGTTTCTGAAATCCCTTGACTGGGGCTTCTTCCTGGTCCTTTTACAGCCCCAGGTGGGCTGTTTTTCGGGATGTTCAAAGCGAAGTGACCAATACCCAGGGTATTATTGTAGTTTAGCTGCTGACAGGCGCAGTGCCACCAAACTTGGCACAATGACTGGGAGTATCCTCACGGTCTTTGGTGTGAGCTTTGGTTCGGCTGCAATGTCCGGTTCTAGAGTCAGTGTCCAGTCAGTGGAGTGTAATTGGTACCTCCACTCTGGAGGGAGTTTCTCTGTCAATTTGCAAAGCCTGGAGGTCCTCTGGGGTTCTTTAGAGTTTTTCCAGTTGTTCAGCAGCTCCTCGGCAGCGATTGTCAGGTCCTCAGTGCAGCAGGCAGGGCTTGGTGCCTTTTCTTTGGTGCAGCAGGTCCACAGTTCTCGTGGTTTGGATCTTCTCGATGCTGGTCTTCTGTCCGCCAAATCTGCGTTCTTGGTCTAGGGATGCCCACTAAATACCGTATTGAGTGCGCGTTTTGGGGGAAACTTGTAGTAGCCAATGGGCCATCTACCTTAGCGTGGCTACATCCACTAAGTGATCACTTCCTGTGGGCAGAGGTCACTTCCCTACACCTGACTAGCTAATTTCCTTCCATCGAGGATGGAGGAAAACGAAATGGAGAGGTCACCTTGCATGCAACATCTTGGAGGTGGTGCAAGCTAGATGGGGCCAATCCTCCTGCCCTTTTTTGATTTTCCCACCGCTGCTCCCGCCAAAAGTGGGGATTTGCAACAGGGGTGGCCATCTGCTGCTAGCAGCAGGCCTGGAGGTTGAGTTTCAAAGGCAGTAAGCCCTTTGAAGCTCGCCAACAGGGCAGTGCACATTCCTGAGGGAGGGGGTGTTAGCACCTCCATCCAGGAAGGGCTTTGTTCTGCATCCCAGAGGGCAAAGGGCCTCACTCCAGGGGTGCAGATTTGTATCTGGCGGTGGACGGCTGGACAGGTCCAGTCAGCAACCATGCTAGGGGAGTTAGCTTTTGCATGGGGCATCTCTAAGATGACCCATGAGTACATTTTATAATAAATCCAACAATGGTACTAGTTTGGATTTATCGTTCTGAGTTGTTTGATACCAAACAACCCAGGGTTCAGAGTGGCCATCATGTAGCTGTGAAACTCATTTTGATCAGTGTCCGGCATATGCATTTAAAATGGCTGCTCTGTTCACTCACTATGCCCCAGGCTTGGCATGGACACAGTGGGGGCATATTGCTCATGCAGCTATGCTCTCACATACGGTATACTGCACCCTGCATTAGGGCTGAAAGATCTGCAGAGGGGTGACATCTATATTGCATGCAGTGTGTAGTGGACAGGGCACACAGGCAGTGTGCCATGTCGAGTTTGCAGTTTAGGATTGCACATGACACTCAGCCTGCAATGGCAGTGATTGGTTCATCTGGATGCATGGCTCTAGAGTGTGGCACAATCAGTGCTGCTGCCCTGAGTATCCCATGCCCTTGGTACCTAAGTACCATTTACTAGGGACTTATAGTGGCAGCTAAATATGTTGCCAATTACCTTTGCAATTTTTAAGGAAAGAACGCTGGCACTGGGAACCTGGTTAGCAGGATCAAAGTGCACTCCAGTCCAAGTTGCTTCCAGAAACAAGTCATAAAGTGGGGGGAGGGTACTGGAACAAAGTGCCAGTTCCCCACAGCTACAGAATATTAACTTAATAAAATAAAGTGAATGAGTGTCAGCATAATAGCTTGAAATCTAGAAAAAGGGACCTATAAAGGGAAATGGCAATCAGCAGAGAGATACAGCATTCATTGAGTCTTCATCAGCAAAGCAATTAGTTCAGCAACAAAACCATTCAAAAGTATCAGCAGGAAAGGTGCAGGGAGACTACACAGAGTCTAGGGGTCTCCAGAGCCAAGGAAAGACTGACAAACGTATGAGGTCCATCCCTATTCAAAATGCACATTATGTGCTGATTTGTTGATCCAGTGGCACCATATCTCACAAAAATGCCATTTTGCAATCAAAATATCAATACGACTTCAGGTTGCAACAGTCTGTTAAATTCCCAGGTCTAGCATGAGATCATCTCCTCTTTCCGTGTGACACTAAATACTTTTATAACATTTTGTATTCTTTTGCAACATTCTAATTTCTTCCCAGGGTATAAGGCCTGTCTCCGTTCCATATGAATCTGTATGTCAGTTAAAACATATTATTTCACGTTAGGTTTACAGGCCTAAATGTTCTGTACCAAAGTCACTAAACCAAAAGTCTCGGGGCAATCAAAACATAATGGAAAAAATTGTGTTAGAAAGAACAATGATTCATCACTTTAAAAGACTGCAATACGATCTCTGCAGACCTAGTTACGATAACACAAGACATATAAACTGCATTAAAATACTTGTTAATAAATGCACATAATATGCAAAATTGTAAATTCAGCATTAGTAATATACCATCAGAAAGAATAAAACAATTAATTATAAACTGTAAAACTTTGTTAATACATCACGTTAGATATAACAGAGAAGTAAATTTATTTTTATGCACTCATCTAATCAACCCATTAGCAGCTGGGCCTTTTCCACCCCAGTGCTGAGCACTTTTTTGTCCACATAAGCTAATCATGCCACATTTGTGTCCTTTTTTCCAACATCCTGGGGACTCTAAAGGTACCCAGAGTTTGTGAGTTCCTCTGGAGGAGACCGAGAAATGAGCCAGAATACAGCTAAAATGTTTTTTTTTTTTCAGAAAAGATGGAAAAAAGTGCTGAGGAAGAAAGTGTTTTTTCTCTGAAAATGGGTTCAACAGAGGGGTCGTGGTGCTAAAATCACTATCTTCCCAGCTTTCAGGAGCAAACAGATTTAAATCAGAAAAACACATTTTTCAACACAGTGTTGGATTTTTACCGGGACAAACTCCATTTTTACTATTTTTTGTGCTTTCAGCACCTTCCAGTTAGAGACAGAAATGGGTGTGAAACCAATGGTGGATCCCCGACAACAAAACATTTCTGAAAAAGGTAGACAATTTTAAATTCAGCAAGAGGTCGTTTGTGTAGATCCTTCAAAGTTTTCCTATAGAAAGTAACAGTTGAAATAAACAAATATTGAAATTGAGTTGAAAAATAAGCCATTTCTGTGTATGTTTTCTTCTGTAACTTTTTCCAGCTATGGCAGATTTTTTAAAGCAATATACTGATACGTCTGCTGGACCCTTCTGGCTGAGGGGATATATAGGGCTTGAAGGTTCATCAAGAATCCAAGGTACCCAGAGTCAATAAATGAGCTGCACCTTGCATTGTGTTTTCGTTGTGTAGCGGGTATACAGCAATTCATTTGGTAAAATATAAAGAGTGAAGAACAGGCTATCAATGAAACCTATGTATTTCCTAAATGGGAACAAGATATGGAGTTTAGAAGCATGGTTATTTGCACAACTCTGAATTCAGGTGGGTACCAATACTAGTATGTGAATTACAGGTCATTTCTCAAAATGACTTCTTTCTTACACACTGTCTTACATTTGGAAGGCACAAATGTAGAAAAAGACAACTGGGAATAACACTTGTTCTTCTCTATTGTGTTCCTCCAAGTCTCTTAATAAAAGTTGTAACTCACTTGTGTAGGTAGGCCTAGTGCCCAGGACAGGAAAACCCCCAAAATAGAACATGGACACATCACATTTTCCAGTGAAAACGGATGCGTTTCGTGCAGAGTGCCTAGCTGGGGATTTTGGGCTCTAGCTCAGCCAGCACCTAGGGAAACCTAGCAAACCTATACATTCTTCAAAACTAGACACCTAGGGAACTCCAGAATGGATCGACCTGTGGGGCTCTCTCCAGGTTCTGTCACCCAGAATCCTTTGCAAACCTCATAATTTGGTAACAAAACACCTTTCCCGCACATTTCGGTGATGGAAAGTTCTGGAATCTGAGGGGAGCCACAAACATCCTTCCACCCATCAGTCCCACAGGTCCCCGATAAAAATGTTACCTCCCTTGTGTGGGTACGCCAAGTGCTTGCGACAGGGAAGGTCCCAAAACGTGGCAATAATAATAATTAAGGTGAGTGTACTAATTAGTCCTGAGATCTGGAATCATTTAGAGACACCTATCAAAGCCAGACATTTCTGAAAACCAGACATCAAAGGGAGTCCTGGGAGGTATCGCTTGTGAGAATTCCCCACAGTTTTTTCCCCCCAGAATGCCCTGCAAAGGTAAAACGCTGAATAAAAGGACTATTTTTCCTGGCATTTCTGTGACATATATTACAGGAATATGCAGGGATCCACAAACTGCTTACCACCCAGTGTTCCCCAACTTGTCCCCAAAAAATACGACCCCACTGGTGTGCCTGGGATTAATGCCTGTGACAGGAATGGCTCACACCACGGCCAATGGTAGTCCTTACATGAGGGCTACTGTTGACCATGGGATGATCCATTCCTGAAGCATTCATGAGGCACAGGCACACAAGTGGGGTAGTGTTTTTATCAGGACAAGGGAGGAAACGCTGTTTGTTAGGAATTTTGTGGATCCCTGTATATTCCTGTAGTTTGTGTGACGGACATGCAAGGAAAAATAGAGTTTTTATTTTATGTTTCACCTTTGCAGGGTATTATGGGTAGGAAAACTTGGAAATCCACACAAGCCAAATCTCCATGGATTCACCCTGGTGTCTAGTTTTCAGAGTTTTCTGGGTTTGGTAGGTTTCCCTATCCCAGAACCAAAAACCCAGGTGCCCGCCTTACAGAACCAGGTTGTTTTACGATAAATAATTTTGATGTCTCCACAATACGATTTGTGCCCTTCCCTGTTGTGGCCCCGAGCGAAGATGGGGGTTACCCAAACAGTGTGAGTCGTCCAGTAGGACTGAAAGGTGGGTTTCTGCACTAACTCTATTTTGAGCGTAAAGCCAAAAAATATCTTCATCTCTGTCAGTGAAGTTTCTGTCCACTGGTGTGCTCTAGAGGTTCTCAATGCTCCCTCAGAAATTGTTCAGCACGCAGATTTGTTTGCTGCACAATTTGCTGAAGGACGTCAACATCAAAAATGAGATGGACATAGTCAATTGGCAAAAAGTTGGCTGTATTTACTTTACATCCAGCATCACCAATAAAAAGGTGGAATTTGGGGCTGATCTAAATTGGGGGGCTGCCAAGAGAGCACTCTGCCTGTGCTTTCCAACTGCACGCACTTGCTCTCTGGGATGGGCTAACCCACTGTTGTCCCGCTTCACAGACTGTGTTTGCAAAGGGACAGCACGACTGTCCTCATCGCCTCCCTCAGAATCACTCGAAGAGGAGTCACCAGATGGTACTCCTCTGACTGAAAAATCACTCCCAAAGTCTGCTCCATAGCCCTCTCCCTCAGATGATGTCTCATTATCTGCTGTCACAGTCTCTGATCCTGCCTCAGAGCTGTTCTATATAACTCGAGTTAGGGCATGAGCAGCAGTCATCCAATGAGAAGCCATCTCTGCTATTGGCTAAACTGTCCCTCTAAAACACTAGCCTACTTAGAAGGCAGATATGGTCACAAAATTGCTGGTGGGTGTCTGTGTGTGATGTGTGCAACAGTAAATGTCAGTCTCCTTACCTTCACTTCTTCACTCAATCAGAAGATTCTCTGAAGACATTGGAAAAAACAAAAAAGACACACTATTACCTCACCTTGCCACATACCCATCATCAGCCTTTAGCGCTGGTGGCGCCAAGTCTGACAATCATTTTGGTACTCCCACTCTCATGACCTCCTCCTCGGATTCCCTCACTACCACCCAGGAAAAGTGCCCTTCATCTCTCTATAGCCCCCCTTGCACACACATTTAATTTATTTTAAAGCACAGGTAACGGCTAGCTTTACTAATCCACTCAGCTATTTGCATAAAATACAGATTTGTTCTATGCAGCAGGCATATAAACTTTCTGTGCTACTTTATGGCATCAAAACTGCCACTAGACAAAAGTCTGATCTCTTTCTCTAGCAGGAACATAATCGCAAGGGTTATCTTGACATTTTTATTGCTGCCTAAAAGCTAAGGTCAAAACACGTCAGTTGGAGTACGTGCGTTGCTTTGAGAATTAATAAAATTGGTGACAAAAGAAATCCCTGGAGTGCAGTGTTAGTCTGGTGATGTGTGCATGTTGCAGAGGTATAGTCGACCTACAATATTGGCATCGGCAAAGAAGTGCGTTGTGAGACAACCTGTGGTGAATATATATATATATATATATATATATATATATATATATATACACATATATATATATCCTATACATATATATAGGGAGAGAGTGTCTCTCTCTCTCCTTAAGTATATCTAAAGAGATCACTCATGTGGGTGTGGTTTCCCTGGGGGCCAACTGCAGCCTCCAGGGAAACCACACATGCATTGGCATAAGTGATCTAACTGTGTGTGCGTGTGTGTGTATATATATATATATATATATATATATATATATATATATATATATATATATATATATAATACCAAAAGGATTTCACCACACTCCATGAGGTATAAGTAGCATTACTGCTACTTGTACCTCGTGGAGTGCGGTGAAATCCTTTTGGTATTATATATATTTTCGAGATTGGTCCTCTTTGTCACTGGCACCGGCAGTGGAGTGCGCCACACAGCAACTCTTCTACCACTTTGTTCTACCATATATATATATATATATATATATATATATATATATATATATATATATATATATATATATATATATATATATATATATATATAATAATAATAGATGTGTGGTTTCCCTGGGGGGAGATTGTGGGCACCAGGGAAACCACACACACATATGTGCTACTCACAGCAACCCCCTTTCAATGTTGTTTTAAAAAAAATAATATATATATATTTGTAACCACTGGCTGGGCCATTACACGCCCCCCCCCCCCCAAGGGAAAACCAACATTTCTTTTTTAATGCACCTGGGGGGTGGAGGATGGTGGGCTTCGTCCCATTTTCGCAAGCGCTGACCCCACAGAGTAAACCTCTGGCGTCTAGTGGGGCTTCCTGGCCATAGATCGTAGCGTGGCCGCGATCCCCGACCAAAAAGCCCTTTCAGGGAGGCCTCATTTGAAAGGGGAGAGACACCCCTTTCAAATGAGGCCTCCTTAAAAGCTGGGGAGGCCTTTTTTGGCCCGTTTTCCCCACCAGAATAGAAAGCAGCCTGATCTTCTGCTTCCTGCTCTGGTGAGGAAAACAACTGTGAAGTCAGTGCATCTCACAGCACGCTGACATCACATATGAGTGGGGGGAAACAGAGGGAGACACAGAAGCACTTTGGGGTCTCCTGAGGGGTTTTCATTAAAAAAAATCCTCTGGTGCAAAACCCCTGCCTGGAGTCGACCAATGGTCATGGCCCACGCCATGGAGGGTGTGCGTATCAGCCATTGGCCGACACACGCACCGATAGGGTTAAACTCATAAATCACACATTAAACATAAAGAATGCTAATTCGTTTGATACTAGCAATTAATCAAGGGCCAGATGTAGCAAAGGGTTTTACCCATTCTGTGTCTATGGGAAAATATGTTTGTACATATGGCCCCTGGTGTCTAAAATACACTTAGTCAGTATTTAAATCTAATTAGCATATTGCTAAATCCGGTAGACAAAATTGTGACCACCACAAATGAAATGCACTCTACCATACTGAAGTGTCAGGTACTGATATTTACAGATAGTCCATGTGGCTGTGATAAATCCTTCCTGATATTGAAAGGAAGCTGTCATTTGCCAGATTTAAAGAGGAAGGCGTATCAGTAGGAACGACCTGCATGCCTTGGAAACTGGCAGAAATGATTTGATACTTCAAAAAAGGCGTGGCCACAGAGAAGCAAGAAGTGGTCTGCAGATAGCCTTTCTCCAGCAGCCCCTTGGTGTGGGGAGCGGTGGCAGGAAGCCGCTGTAATTTCTTTTCGAGCCAGGGTTGGACTAAAAGCCCCAAACCCGCTGTGCGGCAGAAGGAGGAGGCAGGGGGAGTGCCACTGCGCTACCTCTGTGCTATAAGGAACCATCGAGCTTCTGCAGCGCTGTAGGAGGCTGGCCTGGCTTACAGTGGGTACCCTGTGGTACTTACACCTTGTGCCAGGTCCAGTTATCCCTTATTAGTAGATTAGAGGTGTTCTAGCAGCTTAGGCTGATAGAGGTAGCTATAGCAGAGCAGCTTAGGCTGAACTAGGAGACATGCAAAGCTCCTACTATACCACTTATATCACTTAGTACTATAGCATAAGAAAACACAATACTCAAGTTACTAAAAATAAAGGAACTTTATTTTAGTGACAATATGCCAAAAGTATCTCACAGGATATACTCCCTTAGGAGGTAAGTAATATACACAAAATATACACGCACAACCAAAATCAGGTAAGTAAACAGTTAGAAAAGTAGTGCAAACACTGTAGAACACAATAGAATGCAATAGGAGAAAATAGGCCTAGGGGGCAACACAAACCATATACTCCAAATGTGGAATGCGAACCACATATTGACCCCAGGCCTAGTGTAGTGTGTAGAGGGTCGCTGGGAGTGTAAGAAAACACTAAGGGTGTCCAAGATACCCCACCCCAAGACCCTGAAAAGTAAGAGTAAAGTTACCCTACTACCCCAGAAAGGCAGTAAAGTCGAGATAGGGGATTCTGCAAGGACAACAACTGACTGCAAAGCACTGAAGACGCATTCCTGGACCTGAGGACCTGCAAAGGATGCGGACCAAGTTCAAGAGTCACGCAAGTGTCCAGGGTGGGGAAGGAGCCCACTAAACCCCAGATGAAGGTGCAAAAGGGCTGCCTCCGGGTGGAAGAAGCCGAAGATTCTGCAACAACGGAAGGTGCCAGGAACTTCTCCTTTGGTCAGAAGATGTCCCACAGCGTGCTGGAGGATTGAAAGTTTTTTCCACGCAGAAAGACAACAAACAAGCCTTGCTTGCTGCAAGAATCGCAGTTTTAACTTTTTGGGTGCTGCCAGGGCCCAGGAAGGACCAGGAGGTCGTCCCTTGGAGGAGGAGACAGAGGGGGTGCTCAGAAACACGGAGAGACCACCCAGAAGGAGGCAGCACCCGCAGAAGCACCTGAACAGGAGTTCAGAAGATCTGAGCATGACGGTCGACTCAGCACAACAAAAGGGAGTCCCACAAAGTCGGAGTCCAACTGAGCGAGTTGGGGAATGCAGGATGGAGTGCTGGGGACCTGGGCTAGGCTGTGCACGAAGGAAGTCTTGCAAAAGTGCAAAGAAGCCTGAGCAGTTGCAGTTCACGCAGTACACAGGATTACTGTCTGGCATGGTGAGGCAAGGACTTACCTCCACAAAATTTGGACAGAAGGGCCACTTGACTCTCGGCGACACTTGGATCCAGCTCCTGTGTTCCAGGGACCACGCTCGTCAAGATGAGAGGGGACCAAGAGGACCGGTGATGCAGAAGGTTGGTGCCTGCGTTGGCAGGTGGGAAGGTTCCGTCGACCCACAGGAGATTGCTTCTTGGCTTCCAAGAAGGCAGACAGCCCTCAGAGCATGCACCACCAGGAAACAGTCCAGAAAGCCGGCAGGATGAGGCGCTACAATGTTGCTGGTAGTCTTCTTGCTACTTTGTTGTGGTTTTGCAGGATTCCTGGAGCAGTCAGCAGTCGATCCTTGGCAGAAGGCGAAGAGGGAAGTGCAGAGGAACTCTGGTGAGCTCTTGCATTTGTTATCTGGTGAGATGCCCACAGGAGAGACCCTAAATAGCCCTTAGAGGAGGATTGGCTACAGAGAAAGGTAAGCACCTATCAGGAGAAGTCTCTGACGTCACCTGCTGGCACTGGCCACTCAGAGCTGTCCTTTGTGCCCTCACACCTCTGCATCCAAGATGGCTGAGGTCTGGGACACACTGGAGGATCTCTGGGCACTTCCCCTGGGAAGTGCTGGTCAGGAGGAGTGGTCACTCCCCTTTGCTTTGACCAGTTTCACGCCGGAGCAGGGCTGGTGGGATCCCTGAACCGGTGTAGATTGGCTTATACAAGGAGGGCACCATCTGTGCCCTTCAAAGCATTTCCAGGGGCCAGGGGTGGCTACTCCTCTTTGGCCCTTCACACCTAGTTCCAAAGGGAGAGGGTGTAACACCCTCTCTCTGGGGAAATCCTTTGTTCTGCCTTCCTGGGACTGGGCTGCCCAGACCCCAGGGGGGCAGAAACCTGTCTGGGGGTTGGCAGCAGCGGTAGCTGCAGAGAAAACACCGTACAGTTAGTTTGACAGTATGCTGGAGACCCGGGGATGCATGGAATTGTCCCCACAATACCAGAATGGTATTGCAGTGACAATTCCATGATCCTAGACATGTTACATGGCCATGTTCGGAGTTACCATGGTGACGCTACATATAGGTATTGACCTATATGTAGTGCACACGTGTAATGGTGTCCCCGCACTCACAAAGTCTGGGGAAATTGCCCTGAACAATGTGGGGGCACCTTGGCTAGTGTCAGGGTGCCCTCACACTAAGTAACTTTGCACCTAACCTTCACTAAGTGAGGATTAGACATATAGGTGACTTATAAATTACTTAAGTGCAGTGTAAAATGGCTGTGAAATAAAGTGGACGTTATTTCACTCAGGCTGCAGTGGCAGTCCTGTGTAAGAATTTTCTGGGCTCCCTACGGGTGGCAAAAGAAATGCTGCAGCCCATAGGGATCTCCGAGAACCCCAATACCCTGGTTGCCTAGGTACCATATACTAGAGAATTATAAGGGTGTTCCAGTGTGCCAATAAGAATAGGTAAAATTTGTCACTAACCTTCAGTGACACGTAAAAGCAGAGAGAGCATAAACACTGAGGTTCTGGTTAGCAGAGCCTCAGTGATACAGTTAGGCACCACACAGGGAACACATACAGGGCATACTTTATGAGCACTGGGGTCCTGGCTAGCAGGATCCCAGTGACACATAGGCAAAAACAAACATACATACAGTAATAATAGGGGTAACATGCCAGGCAAGATGGTACTTTCGTACACAACCCTCCCCCCAAACGTGGGCCAATAAGGTTTACCTTGCCCAGATGAGTCTTCATTGTCTAAGTGGAAATATCTGGAGAGTCCATCTGCATTGGAGTAGGTACTCCCAGGTCTATGTTCCATTGTATAGTCCATTCCCTGTAGGGAGATGGACCACCTTAACAATTTAGGGTTTTCACCTTTCATTCGTTTTAGCCAAAGTAAAGGTTTGTGGTCTGTCTGAACAATAAAGTGAGTACCAAACAGGTATGGTCTCAACTTTTTCAGTGCCCAGACCACAGCAAAGACCTCCCTCTCTATGGCAGACCAACGCTTTTCTCTAGGGGTCAACCTCCTGCTGATAAAAGCAACAGGTTGATCCTGGCCCTCAGTATTAAGCTGTGATAACACTACCCCCACCCCTAATTCAGAAGCATCAGTCTGGACTATTAACTTTTTGGAGTAGCAAGGGCTTGTTAGGACAGATGCGGAGCACATGGCCTGTTTGAACTCATCAAAAGCTTGTTGACAGCTAGCTGTCCACAATACCTTTTTAGGCATCTTTTTACTAGTGAGGTCATTAAGAGGAGCTGCAATGGTGCCATAATTCTTAATAAACCTCCTATAGTACCCTGTGAGGCCTAAAAAGGCTCTCAACTGAGTTTGAGTTGTAGGGGGAGCCCATTCCATAATGGTCTGGATCTTCCCCTGCAGTGGTGCAATCTGTTCCCCACCTACCAGGTGGCCCAGAAAAAAACACTTTCCCCTGCCCTATCTGGCACTTTGAGGCCTTGATAGTGAGGCCTACCTTTTGTAGGGCCTTGAAAACTTTGCACAGGTAGACCAGGTGATCATCCCAGGTGGAGCTAAAGACAGCTATATCATCCAGATATGCTGCACTAAAAGCTTCCAACCCTTGCAGGACTGTGTTCACCAGCCTTTGAAAAGTGGCAGGTGCATTCTACAGACCAGAGGGCATCACAGTTAATTGATAGTCCCCTCCAATGGTTAAGAATGCAGTTTTAGGTTTTGGTTTGCAGTTGGGTCAAAAGTGCTCAGATACTTGGCAGAAGCCAGCGTATCAATCAGCTCATCTGCCCTGGGTATAGGGTGAGCATCTGTTTTGGTTACTTGGTTGAGCCCTCTATAGTGAACACAAAACCTCATCTCTCTTTTCAATCCTTACTGTGAGGTTTTGGAACCAGCACCACTGGGCTAGCCCATGGACTTTCTGAAGGCTCAATCACTCCTAAGACTAAACATTTTTGAACCTTTTGTTTAATGCAGTCTCGGACATGGTCAGGCTGCCTATAAATCTTACTTTTGACAGGCAAACTGTCTCCAGTGTTGATTGTATGCTCACACCAAGTAGCGGTACCTGGTATCAGTGAGAAGAGTTCAGAAAACTGACTTAAAAGATTTACACAGTTATCTTTCTGCTCAGCAGTAGGACAATCTCCAAGTACTACTCCCTCCACTAAGCCATCAGCTTCAGTGGTGGAGAAGAGATCAGGGAGAGGGTCACTCTCTCCTTCCTGTCCCTCATCAGTTGCCATGAGCAGGGTGAGATCAGCCCTGTCATAGTAGGGTTTTAGGTGGTTGACATGGCGTACCCTAAGGGGACTCCTGGCAGTGCCTAGGTCTACCAAGTAGGTAACCTCACCCTTTTTCTCAACAATTAGATGGGGTCCACTCCAATTGTCCTGGAGTGCTCTAGGGGTCACAGGCTCCAATACCCACACCTTCTGTCCTGGGTGGTACTGGGTCAGGACAGTCTTCTGGTCATACCATTGCTTTTGCAGCTCCTGGCTGGCCTGAAGGTTTTTACTGGCCTTTTTCATGTACTCAGCCATTCTTGATCTTAGGCCAAGTACGTAATCCACAATGTCCTGTTTAGGGGCTTTTAAAGGTTGTTCCCAACCCTCCTTAACAAGAGCAAGGGGACCGCTCACAGGGTGCCCAAAGAGGAGCTCAAAGGGGCTAAAGCCCACTCCTTTTTGGGGTACCTCCCTGTAAGCAAAAAGGAGGCAAGGTAACAGGACATCCCGTCTCCTTCTGAGTTTTTCAGGGAGTCCCATTATCATACCTTTGAGAGTTTTATTAAACCTCTCAACCAGACCATTTGTTTGTGGATGATAAGGAGTAGTGAACTTGTAAGTTACACCACACTCCTTCCACATTGCTTTGAGGTATGCAGACATGAAATTACTACCTCTGCCTGACACCACTTCCTTAGGGAAGCCACTCTGGAAAAGATTTCCAGGAGGGCCTTTGCAACTGCAGGAGCTGTAGTGGTCCTTAAGGGGATGGCTTCAGGGTACCTAGTGGCATGGTCCACTACCACAAGGATATACCTATTGCCTGAAGCACTGGCTCCTGTGTCCCTGTAGGCCTCAACCGCAACACCATTAATTAGGAGTAGTTGCTTGTACTTACCCATATTAAGGGGATAAGCAACCAAGGTGGCAAAGTCAATGCCACCATCAGAGACTAAAACAGTCTCTGTGGTCTCCCTAACAAGACCAACCCCAACTACACTGACAATAGTGAGCCCAGCTACACCCTTGGATTGGCTATTTGTAGTAGATTTCGCACCACCACTGCTATTACTAGGGGCACTAGAGGTTGCAGATGGGGTTGTGGTGGTGGGAGGTTTGGTGTTTTTCTTTGGACAAGTGGCATCACTTGCCCAATGACCTTTTACTTTACATCAATAACACCAAGGCCTTTTCTGATTGTGAGAAGAGGATTTGGACCCACCACTCCCAGAGGATTTTTGTGGGGCTGATGAAGACTAAGAATGTTTTTTATCTTTGTCCCCACCCTTGTCAGAAGACTTACCATCCTTGTTCTTGCCATCCTTGTCACCCTCTGTATGAACTTTTCTGTGTACTCTTTGTCTGCCTTCTTTCCCAATTCTTGGGGAGAGGTCAGATCTGAGTCTACCAATTACTGGTGTAACAAATCAGACACACAATTGTTCAAAATATGCTCTCTCAGGTTTAGATTATACAGGCTTTCATAGTCAGTCACCTTACTGCCATGTAACCAACCCTCCAAGGCCTTCACTGAACAGTCTACAAAGTCTGTCCAGTCTTGAGAGGACTCTTTTCTGGTGTCTCTGAACTTAATTCTGTATTGTTCAGTGGTTAAGCCAAATCCATCCAAGAGTGCACCCTTCAAAACTTTGTAGTTATTAGCATCACTTTCTCTGACAGTAAGGAGCCTATCCCTACCTTTACAAGTGAAAGATAGCCACAAGATAGCAGCCCACTGCCTTTGAGGGACCAACCGTACCATACAGGCCCTCTCAAGCACAGCAAACCACTTATTAATGTCATCTCCCTCCTTGTAAAGGGGAACTATCTTATGCAGGTTTCTGGAATCTTGCTCTCTAACAGGAGTATTATCAAAAACATTGCTGCTGCCACCATGGGGAACTAACCCCAACCTCTGCCTTTCCCTTTCCACATCCAGAGATTCCCTGTCTAAGGCCAGCTGCTGCTGTTTAAGTTTCAGCCTGGCCTCTTCCAACCTCAGCTTTCTGAGTTCCCTTTCCATTAAGTTATACTCAGGGTGGGAGGCTTGGGAATTGTGAGATACAGAAGAAAGGTGGGAATTGGCAGAGTTGGACCTGTCCCTAACTGGCTGGACCCTAGTAACCTGGCCTTTAGGAGTGAAAGGTGCTTTACTGGTGTGTGACCCCCTCCCACTACCAGTGTCACTAGGTGGCCTGTTAGCTGGAAGGTTCTTGGAAGAACCCTCCACAGTAACCTCAGGGGACTCCTCTGAGTCTGACTGGGTACCCCCCCCCTCCTCTACCTCCTGATCCTGGGATGGGTCAGACTGGTTCTGGTCACTTTCTAGGAGAAGGCTGAGGAAAAGATCTTTGGTAGGATTCTTTCCAATTGCTAAACCTCTTTCAATGCAGAGAACCCTCAAACTTTTAAAGTTTGAATTCCCATATGTTGTCTGGATAACTGTGGGAGTAAGCTCTCATGCAGACATAATATAAAAGGTTTAGGACAGAGAGAGAAAAAAGTTTGTGGAACTTTTGAAAGAACAGAGAAAAACTGTTTCAAACTTTTCAAAGTTTTCAGAAAACCTTTCAGAAACTTTGTAGAAAGTTTTAGAGAAGGAAGTTTAAACTGTTTAGGTCAGTGTGTATATTCTGAAGTATTTGGTATATGTTTTGCTTATGAAAAGCACCAATGACAAAGAGGTAAAGCAGTTACAAGTACTTATCCCACCACTGCACCATCAATGTAGGAGGCCCAGTTATCCCTTATTAGTAGATTAGAGGTGTTCTAGCAGCTTAGGCTGATAAAGGTAGCTATAGCAGAGCAACTTAGGCTGAATTAGGAGACATGCAAAGCTCCTACTACACCACTTATATCACTTAGCACTATATCACAAGAAAACACAATGCTCAAAGTCACTAAAAATAAAGGTACTTTATTTTAGTGACAATATGCCAAAAGTATCTCACAGGATATACTCCCTTAGGAGGTAAGTAATATACACAAAATATACACACACAACAAAATCAGGTAAGTAAACAGGCAGAAAAGTAGTGCAAATACTGTAGAACACAATAGAATGCAATAGGAGACAAAAGGCCTAGGGGCAACACAAACCATATACTCCAAAAGTGAAATGCGAACCACAAATGGACCCCAGGCCTAGTGTAGTGTGTTGAGGGTCGCTGGGAGTGTCAGAAAACACTAAGGGTGTCCAAGATACCCCACCCCAAGACCCTGAAAAGTAGGAGTAAAGTTACCCTACTACCCCATAAAGACAGTAAAGTCGAGATAGGTGATTCTGCAAGGACAACAACTGAATGCAAAGCACTGAAGACGGATTCCTGGACCTGAGGACCTGTAAAGGAAAGGGACCAAGTCCAAGAGTCACCCAAGTGTCCGGGTGGCAGGAGCCCACTGAACCCCGGAAGAAGGTGCAAAAGGGCTGCCTCCGGGTGGAAGAAGCCGAAGATTCTGCAACAACGGAAGGTGCCAGGAACTTCTCCTTTGGTCAGAAGATGTCCCACGGCGTGCTGGAGGATGCAGAGTTGTTTTCACGCAGAAAGACAACAAACAAGCCTTGCTAGCTGCAAGAGTTGGGGGTTAAAGGTTTTGGGTGCTGCCAGGGACCAGGTAGGACCAGGAGGTTGCCACTTGGAGGAGGAGACAGAGGGGGCGTTCAGCAACACAGAGAGCCCACGCAGAAGCAGGCAGCACCCACAGAAGCACCTGAACAGGCGTTCAGAAGATCTGAGCACGACCGTCGACTCAGCACAACAAAACGGAGTCCCATGAAGTCGGAGTCCAACTCAGCGAGTTGTGCAATGCAGGATGGAGTGCTGGGGACCTGGGCTAGGCTGTGCACAAAGGAAGTCTTGAAAAAGTGCACAGAAGCCCGAGCAGCTGCAGTACACAGGAATGCTGTCTGGTGTGGGGAGGCAAGGACTTACCTCAACCAAATTTGGACAGAAGGGCCACTGGACTGTCGGGTACACTTGGATCCAGCTCCTGTGTTCCAGAGACCAGGCTCGTCAAGATGAGAGGGGTCCCAGAGGACCGGTGATGCAGAAGTTTGGTGCCTGCGTTGGCAGGGGGGAAGATTCCGTCGACCCACAGGAGATTTCTTCTTGGCTTCCAGTGCAGGGTGAAGGCAGACAGCCGTCAGAGCATGCACCACCAGGAAACAGTCGAAAAATCCGGCAGGATGAGGCGCTACAATGTTGCTGGTAGTCTTCTTGCTACTTTGTTGCGGTTTTGCAGTCGTCCTGGAACAGTCAGCAGTCGATCCTTGGCAAAAGTCGAAGAGGGAAGTGCAGAGGAACTCTGGTGAGCTCTTGCTTTCGTTATCTGGTGAGATGCCCACAGGAGTGACCCTAAATAGCCCTCAGAGGAGGATTGGCTACAGAGAAAGGTAAGCACCTATCAGGAGGGGTCTCTGATGTCACCTGCTGGCACTGGCCACTCAGAGCTGTCCATTGTGCCCTCACACCTCTGCATCCAAGATGGCAGAGGTCTGGGACGCACTGGAGGAGCTCTGGGCACCTCCCCTGCGAGGTGCTGGTCAGGGGAGTGGTCACTCCCCTTTCCTTTGTCCAGTTTCGCGCCAGAACAGGGCTGGGGGGGATCCCTGAACCGGTGTAGACTAGCTTATGCAAAGAGGGCACCATCTGTGCCCTTCAAAGCATCTCCAGAGGCCAGGGGAGGCTACTCCTCTTAGGCCCTTCACACCTATTTGCAAAGGGAGAGGGTGTAACACCCTCTCTCTGAGAAAATCCTTTGTTCTGCCTTCCTGGGACTGGGCTGCCCAGTCCCCAGGGGGGCAGAAACCTGTCTGTGGGTTGGCAGCAGCGGTAGCTGCAGAGAAATCTCCGGACAGTTAGTTTGGCAGTACCCGGGCTCTATGCTGGAGACCCGGGGATGCATGGAATTGTCCCCCCAATACCAGAATGGTATTGCAGTGACAATTCCATGATTCTAGACATGTTACATGGCCATGTTCGGAGTTACCATGGTGACGCTACATATAGGTATTGACCTATATGTAGTGCACACGTGTAATGGTGTCCCCGCACTCACAAAGTCTGGGGAAATTGCCCTGAACAATGTGGGGGCACCTTGGCTAGTGCCAGGGTGCCCTCACACTAAGTAACTTTGCACCTAACCTTCACTAGGTGAGGGTTAGACATATAGGTGACTTTTAAGTTACTTAAGTGCAGTGGCTGTGAAATAACATGGACGTTATCTCACTCAGGCGGCAGTGGCAGTCCTGTGTAAGAATTGTCTGAGCTCCCTATGGGTGGCAAAAGAAATGCTGCAGCCCATAGGGATCTCCTGGAACCCCAATACCCTGGGAACCTAGGTACCATATACTAGGGAATTATAAGGATGTTCCAGTGTGCCAATAAGAATTGGTAAAATGAGTCACTAGCCTGCAGTGGCAATTGTAAAAGCAGAGAGAGCAAAAACACTGAGGTTCTGGTTAGAAGAGCCTCTGTGATACAGTTAGGCAGCACACAGGGAACACATACAGGGCATACTTTATGAGCACTGGGGTACTGGCTAGCAGGATCTGACACATAGGCAAAAATAAAACATACATACATTAAAAATGAAGGTAACATGCCAGGCAAGAGGGTACTTTCCTACAGGCGCAGGAGGTGCTTTACTAACTTTCGAAGCAAGGGGTGGACTACAAGCCCGAAAACAACTGTGCGGCAGAAGGAGGAGGCAGGGAGATTGCCACTGTGCCACATAGGCGCTATAAGGAACCACTGAGCTCCCTCAGCGTGGGATGAGTGCAGGTCGTGCCCAGGAGAAGACCGGGCCAATCTTCACCAATCATCGCCCGGAGGAATCTGGGCTGAGCCACTCTCTTACCAACTGTAACTAGAACCGGTAATCGCAGTAAGTGATGTTTTTCTACATTGGCTTAAGACTAGTCTAGCGAGGGTGTGGTTGTGGACAATGGACCAATAACTCTTCAGTTTTAAATCTCTTAGAGAATGGGAAAGCGTTAATTACCAATAGACACAGGTAAGACTACTATTAATAACACACTTGATGGGATCCTTCACAAGGCAGTTGGTGCACTTGATAGGGAAACTGAGTCTGCAGAGAGGCCTCTCTCAACCATCACTCCCCCCAGGCGCCTCTTACTTCTCCCCGGACTACAGAATTATGAAGAGAGGCCACAACTTTGATCCAACCCATAGCGTTTCCTTTCAGGTATCTGTTGCCCCTGAGGCACTTTTAATCAATGAAGCCCCGATAGTGGTAGACCAGTTTTTCTATCTGTCAAAATGTGGGCCCGTTTTTGCAACCACTTGAGGCATTTTACCCCCAGACAGGTTTTTTTCAGTCTCCTGTGATATGGCAAAGTGCATGGTGACCTACTTTATGTAGAGATAATGGAGTTGCACTAGCTTGCCATTTAAATCCTAGAAAGAGGGCCTTCGCTCCCTGTCCAAGGTTGACTGACACCAGGGGCTGAATCCTTCTTACATTAGATGAGGACACCATGGACCTTGGTTGCCATACCCCTCATCCTCTAGTGATAGGTACCCATGTCAGGAGCCAATTCAAAAAGGAAATCCCATCCAATCCAATGAGACTCAAGTTACCTATCTAGTGCCTACAGTGCAACCCCCGTCAGTGGGAACACTGTTTAAATACAATAGCAATTATTTTGGACTCACAGTCAAACATTTTGGGTTCCTGCTTGTGGGCTGGTAGCTGGGAGGGCTTTGAGAGGTTTATTATTATGGCTAAGCGGATCACTCAAATGCACTGAGAATGAACTAAACCTGGTGTCAAATGATATGCAGGGTCTTGTTCTGTCAACGAATGAAGAGGATTCTGTATTGTTGATTAACCTGTACAACAGAAGTGGGGAGAAGTAGCAAATCGGTGCTACTGCATAAGCTGGATATTCTTCTCTCAAGGTTTGAGGGATCTTATAATTTGATAATATTGAGGATTTTAATATTACCTTTGACCAATATTTAGTGGCCCAGGATCTTTCCCGAGAAGAAGGCAAATTATGGGGTATACCTGAATTGGTCGCTCCCGCTAACTGCAAGTTAATTAGAGCAGCTCTACAGGTAGATGATATCACCTTGGCTCATGGGCTCTTGCGCTCGGGTGCCCAACTGGCAACTACATTCAGATTATGGACTACATACTCCTAGATATTCATTGTGGGAATATGTGTCTGACATGGAGGTACTTGAGCATGAAGAGAGTAACCTTGATTTCCTTATACTCTCTACTGGTAAACTTCTACTTTCCACTGCTACTCCCAATTCAGGGGGCTTTGTTCAGCAACTTAAGCTGACTAACAACAGGAGAACTTTTAAATGGGAGGCAGTAAAATGCTCCTCTTCCACAATCTCTATGTTGTACCAGATACTAGTCAAGCATATGGAATCTATGATTTCATACTGGAGGATTGTTGATGAGCACTTAACTCTCTATGACCCCCATAGAACAATTTGTGTCAGATGCATCTGGAAAGATCAGGCCCAGATCAAATAATGGGTGGTTCACCAAAAGGTGTAGAGAAGCCAAGACCAACCTGCTAAAATAAATCAAAGTAGGTAAGAGAAATGAGATTAGATCAACCAGAGCAAACTATAGGCATGAACTGACCCAGGCCAGGATAAAGTGGGAGGGGAAACAATGGGATGACCTACTAGAAGGGGCTAGGGGTAATGATCAGAGCCCTTCTGGAAGCTGGTCAGCAGCTGTAATGGGAACACCTTTTCTCCTACTGGGTGAGGCTACAGTTATACCCTTGAGTTTTCAGTTTCTGAAACTCTATTGGCTGATAATTCACTTAAGCTGGGTAAGGGTCCAGGCTTTGATAAAGACCCTGGTGATCTTTACAAATCCAACACGAGTATCTGGATGCCCCACTGTCTGCAACACAATTGCAGCAAGTGCTCTGAATCCACCTATGTGGAAGGGGACTGAGATAGTGCGTATATTCAAAAAGGGAAATCCGAGCGATCCGTCCGACCTCTGGCTGATTAGTTTGCTGGATAATTTGCAGAAGATTTCCTGTAAACAAATTTTAGACCGGCTGTTGGGAGTGGATTAATGAGAGTTGTATCATCTCAAATTTGCAGGCAGGATTCTGACCGTTGATCAGCGCCGTAGACCTAGTCTTTAGATTTTTACAGATCAAGTGGAAGACTATGGATATTGGTAGGGGGGATTTGTTTGTAGCTGTAGATTGACCTCTGTGCAGCTTCTTATTTAGTCCCAAGAGGGAAGTTATGGAATACACACTAAGTGATGGGGATCATGTTCAAATTACTTGGCCTCATTGTCCGCCTTCATGGGGGTACCTTTGCATGGATTAGGCATGGTAACAAGGGCGAGTTACCAGATCTAGTCAGGGCTGAGAGAGGGTTCATCAGGGCTGTGTCCTGGCATGCATACTTTTCCTTTTGTATATTAATAACGGTATAGGCTACCTAAGTAGTTGTGTTAATGACTCCGCCACTGTAGCAGGACAAAAAATGCAAGAGCTGTTCTATGCTGATGACACCCTTTTATCAGCTAAGACTGGGGTGGGTCCCCAGAATCTAGTGACTAGCTTTTGTGTCTTTTGTAAGGACTTCAGGTTGGAGGTCAATGCAGCAAAAAACAAAGCTAATGATTTACACCAGGAGGAGAAAATTCAATGGTAAGGCGACTCTGAATACTGAGAGCCTAGAGAAGGTAATCAAATTCAATTACATGGGTGTTTGATTAGCAGATTCGGGCGCTTGGGGCCCGCAAATAATGAAAAACTTGCATTCCTTCAGCTATTGAAGTGGTGCAATTGTCAGGATGGCTAAAAAAGCCCAGTGTTTCCCAGTGAATCCTGCAATGGATATATAAAATGCAGGAGAGGGGAGCAGCCTTATATAGGGCTGAGCTGTGGAAGCAGAGTAACCTGAATATACTTGGTGTAAAGGAAAACAATTTTCTCGGGAAAAATTACTGAGTTGGGGTGAGGCACCCCTTTGTTGCCCCTTAGCCTGGATCTTGGTATTTATCCTATAACCGATCTGGCAATTTTAAGAACTCGGCTATAATGGATCCGTATATGGACAACAAAAGATCTGTGGAATTACAGGGCTGGCCTTAATGATGTACTGGGGAGGGTGCAAGCAGTCCAGAAGATAGGCTGGCAGAGGACTTTCAGGAACACTTGGGCAACACTAGGTCTTTCAGAAGTCTGGTCCACTCCTAAAGCGATAATGCAGAATGCTATTTAAACAGAAATTCTGGGAGAGGGTTTCTTCTTGGATTGTCCAGTCTAGCGATAGAGAATCACTGAGTAAAGTTTCCTTCAATTCCAACATGAACCCTTGGCCAAGCCATTTTTGGACACTATTAGACCAGTCCGATCCTTGTTTGTACAGTAACGAATTTTGCCTATAGCTGCCTTCACTGCTCGTTGGGCATCCCCTGTAGAAGGTGCTAAAATTGTAAATTGTGCAGTATTGCTTAAGAAACAGATGACCATGTGCTTTTTTTTGTTCCAGATATGCCATCCCAAGGCGTACGTGGATTGTTCCCTTATCTCTATATCAGATCGAGCTACTGCCCTAAGAATATGTAAGTGTAATTCCTCAATAATGATAATGGCAGCTGTCTAAATTTTTATTTGCAGCCTGGATCATTAGGCAGAAAGAACTCCTGTTATTAAATTGGCGTTGCACAGGGGTACACGAGTTTTACAAAGATAGGCTGCCAAAAGCTAGCTGTATGGGGAGTTTTAGACATATATTGTGGTGCTTTTAAGCTTTTTAATTCTGAATGTTTTAATTCTATTTTGGAACTTTTTAAGGAGGCTTTTTATTATAGGATTGCTGCTATTGGTTTGTATTTGTGATGTATGATGATGAAATCATTTATTTTGAGCAGTCAATAAACTTTGAAAACATGAACACTTAAAATATGTGTCAGTGCAGCTTTCTACGTTAGGCTGAGATATAATTTATGGTCCAACAGATGTGTATTGAGCCTCAACGAGTTTTACAAGAGAAATTACCCCTTTTCCTCGGACTCACTTCAGCAGAGGAACCACCAGCATGGACTCCAGTTTCTTAGTGCAAATTGGAGTTTGAGGCTAGTGCCATTTCCTCTGTTGCGATTTATTTCTGTGTCACGTTATTTGGCCATGTCTGCGCCATTACATTGGAGTAGCGCTCAGAGAACCACTGTCCCTATTCACTGTTATTTGTAGGGATGGGATAAGAATGTTGGTCTAATTCCATCGGCGGCTACAAGCGTTTATAACCATTTAAATTTATCATTTTGCTTCTAATATTCAAAACTTTGCATAATGTATACATATTGCTGATGTTCTGCTTTTTGAGAGAAAATAATAAAGATCAAGCTAAAAGAAATCATAGCATTCATAGTACCACTTCTGTACCCATTTGCTGTTGTTATGTATAGGGATCATCTAAGAGTGATTGGTTCTAGTCCCAACTGCAACTTAAGACGTTGACTGACAATTCTGGCATGGATGGCTAAGGCCCATGTTGGAAAAATGTAATCTTCAGCACAAAAAGGTACCTATTTTGTCTTCACAAAATGGCTGCAATGGAATTGTAATTTACACAAAAAATATGATTTTGGTGTCCCTAGCATAGTGTACACACATGGCTGTGGATTATTTTAAAAAGCAGGCAAATCACTTAAAAAACAAATCCCAACACTCAATGTGGTGGGGGAAAACAAATCCCTTTACCATCCAATGACATTTAACAACAAAATGTAAGTGTAACTGACAGGGTTAATTAGTTTCTGAATCAAGATTCAACTCCTGAGCTACTTAGGCCTTTGCCACCAGATTGCTGTTAATTTTTTTGATGTTTGGGGCACTTCACACTTAATCCTTCATATTTTTTGTTTCACAAAAGGCATGCAGACACAAAAAGGATACAAGATTGACCCATCCTTTGTGTCCGCATGTTGGGCATTTAAAAGGTATGTAAGGAGAGAAACAATAAAATTGTCAATATAAAGCAATTTTTATTAATTCATTTTTTTAAAGAAATGTGTTGTGCAAGAAAGTATTCCTTTTTGGCACAGTTAATGTATGCATGTATTTTTTAAGTGGCAGTTGATGTTTCCTATTTTTTGTTGTTTGTAACTACTTGCAGTTTGTGACTAAAATGGGTGTGGAACTCATGGGTGAACTCAGAAAGCTATTTATTTCTGAAACTACGCAAAACTCAAAGGGGTCAGTTATGTAAATTGCTCATGGTTTTCTAAAATCAAACATAATGAAAATAAGAAGTAAAACCAACAATTGGTGACATAATTTTCATCTATAATTTTTGCTCCAATGACTGATTTCCAAAAGTTGTATACCATTGTGTCTGCAAGATCCTTCTGGTCCCAGAAATATTTATAGTGTTTGTTTATTGTCTGCATATATGTGCTTACACCTACAACTGAGCTACATGAATGCTTGAATTCATGCTTGTCTTTGACACTGTACAGCTCCTCACTTTCTTTTGGATAGATTCGGGCAATAGTGCACACATTCAGCTGCAGCTAACAATTATATTTTGTTATGTACTGACCATGTAGCTATTTATATGGTAAAATCTAATGAATTTAAAATGGGGATGCTGAAAACCTATGCATTTTTAAATATGCATAAGATACTACACAGAATGCCCTGCAAACCTTAAACTTTGGCTGAAATTAAGCACTTTTTACCAATTTCTGTGTGGGAAAGTTCAAGAATCTGCAGTGTTCTCTATAATTTCCATCATACAGCATTTACACTCTTCCCCCGATAGGAAATGTACACCACTTTTATGGATGGGCAATTCACCCACCATAAGATAGGCTCCAACATGCAACATGAAGACATTAATCTCACAATGAAATCCAACATGTTTGGGGGATTTGGATTGCTGGGGGATTTGGTCCCAGGCTCAGCCACCACCCACAAAACCCCAACAAAATTAGACACTTCTGAAAACAAGGCACCCATGAGAGTCTATAGTTGTGTGACTTGTGTGGCTCTCAATATATTTTCTTATCCAGAATGCAACACAAACATCAAACCTTGGCCGTCACATTTTTCCCACATACCTGTGACAGACAGTGCCAGAATCTGCAAGTAACTACAAAATTCCAACCACCTAGCATTCCTACAATTTTCTTGATAAAACGGACCCCCGTGGTGTGCATGGTCCAATCACCCTTGACACAATCGGCCACAAAATGCAACATGGAGACCTAAACTTTCTGCCAAGAAAACTGACACATATTGGTGATGTACGTTGCTGCGGTAACTTGGGCCCGGGCCATAATGAACTGCAAATCTCAAACTTTGGCTACAATCATGCACTTTCCTCACAGGTCTGTGAGAGAAAGTTCAGGAATCTCTGGGGATCCATAAAATTCCAAACATCTACAGTCCCTCTCCTCTTCTGATAAAAACAGGCCTCCACTTACGAGGCCTATCGCCAATAAACGGAACAATGAAAACTATGACAATCTGAGTCAATGTGATTTTCGTTTGGTTTCTTGTTTGGTCCACCCCTGTCACAGGTGACAGGCACAGCCACACAAGTGGGGTACTGTTTTTAATGGGATAATTGTGAGCATGTTTAGTGGTAGGAGATCATGGGAGGACATTATAAAATTAAATAGGCAAGAATACAGATTAGCTCATGTCTAGATCTGCAGTGCCGCAGGAAGGTTTGACATGTCAACACTGTCAAATAATACTATTCTAAAGCTAATAGGAACTTTAATATATGAAATGTATTAAACAGTAAACAACACAATAAATTTAACAAAATATAGGCCCTCATTACGACCTTAGCCGCCCGCCAAGATCTGACAGCCGGGCGGCTGCCAATGCGGCCACACTCCCGCCGCGGCCATCAGGAGATCCCCACTGGGCCGGCGGGCAGAAACCTGGTTTCCGCCTGCCGGCCCAGCGGGGATCTCGGGCGCAACACGGGAGCGGGCTCCAAATGGAGGCGGCGGTGTTGCAGCAGTGCGACGGGTGCAGTTGCACCTGTCGCGCTTTTCACTGTCTGTGAAAACCTGCACGGGGCCGTGGCAGGGGGCCCCTGCACTGCCCAACCCAGTGGCATGGGCAGTGCAGGGGCCCCCAAGGGCCCCGCGACTCCCCATACCGCCAGCCTTTTCAGGCTGGCAGTAGGGGGACTCGTAATCCCCTGGGCAGCGCTGCCCTGGCGGATTAAATCCGCCGGGACCACTGTGGCGGGAAACCGCCAGTGCGACCGCGGCGCTTCCGCTGCGGTCGTGATACTAGGGATTTCACCACCAGCATGCTGGTGGTGAAATCCGCCACAACAACCCTGGCAGGACAAGACCGCCAGGGTTGTAATGAGGGCCATAGTATTTAAGCCGTATGTGGCAAATTTATGTAGAGTGACCAATTCTATTTTTCACAGCGAGCCTAACTCTCCCTGGTTAAAATGCAATTCCGCAAGAAGAACGCAAAAATCTTATTTTCAGGACCGAAAACAAAGTATATATTTAGTGTTTCCAGATATATAAAACTTTAAAATCACATATGCAAATCCGAGATTTCCCATGTTACTTTTGACTTGAGACCTACTAATCTCCAATCTAGATCAGTACAATTCTTAAACAAAGTAATATGACATAAGCTCGCAGATGTTCTAAATAATTTTTAAGAATTCCTTCTGTAGAATAGGAAATAACATTTTCGTAAAATGTTTCTTGTCAATGTATTGTCTATCTTCTAGCATAACCACATGACATGTCTTGCATTTGAAGTAACTGTTCAGACATCCTGGTTCCTAATCGACAAGTAAACCTTCTATTTCAAAGTGACAACTCGGGGTTGCGAAGTTGCAAAGTCAAGTGACTCTCCACTTTGTTATCTTTTTAAGCTTTGTGGTGTTTATAAAAAAAAAGTCACCTTCAGGTATACACTGTGGCAGCTTTAATATTGCCCACTCTGAGCTCCCACTAAGTCCAAGAGCATACCCCTCACCCTACACTGATTCTAGTACCTGCCAAGTCCATCCTTCTGCAATATCCCTCTACCTCTCCCCACCACCTTCCCAGACAAATTTTACCAGGTGATTGCAGAAGGATTTCAGTCAGCCATGATCTTTTGCTGAAGGACTTCCTCTCCACAGCACATCTTGGGGCATGAAATCTTGATCAGCAAGGGGACCGTATTTCAAACACTGCATCAATAAATAGGGTGGAAGTGATAACTTTGCACAACTTTACCAGGAGTGACTTTATCTGAATAAGCTGGTATAATAAAACGTTGAGTTCACTCCCACTACACAGTTTTAGCTGCATTGATTTGAAGCCATTTTTCTGAGCAAGTGTTGCGCTCTATCAATTCATTTTTTATTTCATTTCATTGGTGTTATTCTGTAGAGTACACTTCTGCACTCATGTTCATCAGCCTTCAATATCTAATGCACGGCAAAGAAGTATGGGGCAAATTTAAAAGCCCCTAGCGCCATTTAGGTGTCACTTTCTGTGACGCTCCTATGGCGCTGTGCACTGCGCCGTATTCACAAGGCAGCGTTAAGCCATTTTTTGGGGCTTGATGCGGCCTTCTAAATACAGCCCCTAAACACGCAGCACTTTGTGTGTAAGGGGCATGCAAATGGATGTTGCTGTGGGCTTTCCACAGCAACACCCATTGCATTTTGGCACCGCCCCAGATTTACTAGATTTTGTAAACCTGTGTCAGCGCCATGAGGAAAAATGCTTTCATTTCTCCTAGTTTTTTGCTGTGTGCGCGCGCCTGGATTTTGCAGCACACATAGAAGGAGCAAATAGACATCACAGATTATTTTTGTATAGGAAGGTCTCCCTTCCTCCACAACAACAATCTCCCCCGCAAAGCAGTCATCCTTGCACCATGCCTCAAGGGCGGCTGCATTGGCGCTCAGCAGCTAATTTAGCAGCGGCAGATGGAGAAACACAGGGATGCAACGTATTCTTTTAAATATGGTACATCCCTGTGCTTTAGAAGTGAAGCAGTGCAGCGCTGCCAATTTTCGGCGCAGCAGCCACGCTGCACCACTTCTAGTAAATATGCCCACAATGGGGTCCCGGGAGGGAGGAGGAGGAACGAGGAGTTCCCCCCCAGGATTATTTGGGAAGGGTGGTACTGCCCGCGATGCGGTTGGGCGTCCGGGGTGCCACTTTTAGGTGGGAGGGCAGTTTATTTAAGCGGACATTTTGTTGCCAGGTCACCTTTTTTTTTAAGGTGACCTGGTGGCCGGAGTTAGGGCGGTTAGGTGCCGTTTATTTCCCCCACCAACCCTCCTGCGATAGTTTGTCTTGTTGGAGCAGATGCGCATTCTGCTTAGGGTTGTCGCTTTGGACAGGTGCGGGGCACAGCAGGGACTGCTGCAGGGCAGGTAATAAAAGCTCGGTTGGAGGACGGAGATGGCAGGGCAATTCAGTTATTATAGGGGGAACTACCATTAGTTGGAAATGGACAGGCAGGAAACTGCGCATTAGCGGACAGGTTCAAAAGAAGCTGGTAGGACGGGGAACTAGGTGGACGAGAGGGGTGAAGAAAAGGCAGGAAGAGAGTAGGGAAGGGGAGGGCAGTGTAGGGGAGGGGGAGGACTGGGCATAGGGTTATTCGATGTCTAGTGAGGCTTTAGTTTTGTGAGGCAAAGGCCCAGGTGAGGGGGGGGGGAGGGGTAATTGTCAGGGGCACCTGTTCCAATAAAGCAGCCTTTTACACACAAACAAGTCGTGGTGTTGTGCACCCCTTCCCAAGTGTCTTATCCTGGTCAGTGACTGCAGGGTATGACAAGCGTGCTTCTTCAAACCTGTACCATAGGAAGGGAGAAGAGCTGTTTACAAATTCCAAAGGGAGGAGGGTTAGATGGGAGTGGAAGACAGAGAGAGCATCTTAGCAGGAGAGATGTGCAGCACTGCACTGTAGACACAGTTTAAAACAAAGCATTAACTTCCGCCTTTTGGCTTTGTAACAACCACCTACAATAGGGGCCGAGTAGTAAGCGTCATGATAATGGTATGTGAGGTTTAAATAATCAGTTTGATATGGTGGGGGTGGAATTTATAAAAGAAACACTCAAGGCCACATCGTATTTTTGTAGTAGATAGTGTTCTAATCTGCCAGCATGCCCGTTATCTAAAGGAAAGTCTATTTACATGCGCAGAAAAATACTTTAGGTAATGTGTCATTTTCAAATAAAGGCTGGGAACCACAATTTCCTGCATAACCTTTGATATTTTGGAAACTGTATTTTCATGCTGACAGGTCATGCATTTAAGCAAAATGTCTTTCAGTCGGGAAGCTTTGGTATGGCCTCAGGTCGCTCGTAGTAATTAATTTGCTCTCGAGTCATCACGTTAAAAACAGACATTAGTAAAGGCAGAAAGTTCCTCGGAGTATGCCTGCGAAGATACAGTAAATCGCACAGCGACAACTTTAGTTTCCCAGTAGCTGTACTGCCGTCAATGCTTATTAAAAGCTCCCCTGAAAACCGTGGAGCGAAATTCTTCAGTGTCCAAGAGCACTGAGCCGTACCATTGCGCTCTCAGGCGTGATTTTTGGGTGTCATTTCTAGTATAACTTTAATAACCTCAAAGTGCTACCCCACGTCTGAAATGGTTAATTTCATTAGGTTCTTGCATAAACTGTGATGCACTTGACAGACAGATTAGGCTTCCAGGACATCCCACTCACCCGTTAATTGCTCGCTTTTCTGAACATACATATTTTTAAATTGGAGCATGCCTGGACAGCAACTCCCTGAACAACTGAGCTGTTGTAGTGTGCCGACGACACCACTATGGCATCAACTGGGTACTATTGCATTTTAATGGAGAAGTCATTCTGGAGTCGTCATGTTTATTAACATGCGTTTATATCGGGAGCCTGCGGCCTACTACAGGTCATATTTGGGAACATTGGAGACAACTATCATTTTTTTGTCTAGTTAAAAATTATGACAGCCTTCATATATCTCAGAAAGGCGAAACTGTGTTAGATTTTTAATTTGTCGACGTAGTCACAAATGCACGTTTTGATTCCTAAACAATTGAATACAAAGTTTCTTCCGATAGAGAAGATGTATGTTTTTTGCCCATTATGTTATCACAGTAACAAATAACAGTGTTTGTTCGAGGCGTAGCTTGCGGGCGGGAAAAGGGGCGGGGCGGTACATGGCAGGGAGGGAGGGGACCCCAAACAAAAAAAAATAAAAATAAATTAAAACGTACCTTTTTTCCGAGCAGCGCAGCTCCATTCACTCTGCTCTGTTGTTGCAGGCACAGGCTCCCAGCCTGCCCAGCTGCCAAACTTGACACGGCTCAGAGCAGAGTTAGGATTGGCACAGAGCGCCAAGCCAGGGCACTCCAATGCAGACTGGGAGCCTCTGCCTGCTCTCTCCAACCCGGCACTGTGCACTCCCCCTCTGTCCCGCCATGCCCGCGGCCCCACCCACTTTTATAGTAAAAACATAATAAACAGAGTTTATTATGTTTTAACTATAAAAGTATTGCAGCTCCGGCTGCTGGCAGGGGGGGCAACACTCTTCTGCCCTGGTGGAGGAGCCGCCCCTGGTTTGTTCTTGCCTTAATGACTGTTAATTATAGCCCAATGGTTTGTGTCCAACTGCAGTATTTTCTTGGATCATAATGACTTGGAACCAATTACCAATAGGCTGCCCTCCATGTTACATGTGTGACATCTTATACTGTCCGGGTGCCTTCAGACAGATGAGGGCATAATATGATGCATGTAAGTTCTCTTTCCAGGACACTCAGTAGGACCATATGTTATGGTGAAAGCACTTGCTATAGCACGCGACTCACATCCGTAGGTGTGTCTCGGCGCATCACTAGCACAGAAGCGCCAGTTTAATTCAAATAGCCATGTCTTTGGAAGTTTTTTTAATTTAGGGAAATCTATGCTAGAACGAATATAATAAGGAATGCTATTCCAGAACGAAGGGTCAAGGTAGGAATATGAACTGACTCCAAATCTTGAAGTGTGGCTATCGGGAACATAAAGCAAGATCTCGTCCTTGGATCTGAGGTTTCTAACCGGACAACAGTAGCTCAGTTATCTCTGCAGGTAACTAGGGCCTTTTGTGAATGACTTGTGGGTGTGACAGCAGAGCTTGAAGATGGATCGTTTCTTAACTGGAAGCCAATACAAGACTCCTAAAGGTACCGAAGCAGAGCCTGAAGAAGGTTATGTACCAGTTGTGCTGCAGTATTCCACATTACTTGCGTTTTGGACATCAGTGGCTCATTGGCTGATACTGGCAAAGCATTTCCATAGTCCAGCCAACTCATAATTAATGCTTGTACTAGCATTTTCCTGGCAAATGGTGGAAGACACAGAAATGCTTTCTTCATCAGGCGCAAAGCATGTGCTGCAAATGGATTAGACATGATCTTTCATAGACAAACTGATCAAGCCTGATACAGAGGTTTTTTGCCGTGTGGATATGAGACAGGCTGCACCCAATTCAGGGGGCCATGAATCTGTTGTCCATACCTGCTGAGCTTACAGAACAAAATACCATAGCTGAACGCGTGACACAGTCCTAAAAATACAAAACAAAAAAATAGACACTACCTGGGAGTCCAACAAGTCAGAATCAGGCCACAAAGTCTCTATACGTCTGGGACAGCTGCAGATTCGGCCTGAGATAATATTGGTGTCTCTTTTGTCAACCTGCTTGAGCCTCAATAGAAAGCAAGGCTTTGACTTTGCATAGTCTATCAGGCCTAGAGCCCTTTTAACTGTCAATGTGCAGGTTTCCGGGGTGTTGATCTTAGACATCAGATCATCATAATCCATTGGTCCAGAAGCATGGAGCACATTTATTAAGGGGAGCCACATTTCTCAGTGTGAGATTTTTGGCCTATGCACACTTTATTTTTCTTAACTTGTCATTTGCTTTTATGCACCTCTCCTGGATGTCTTCATTCAGGTGTATGCCAGTTTTCCAATGGCATGGGATGGAATCAATGAGTTGTCGACCAAGCAACTTGGCCACTGGTGAATTCCGAGTTAACACACAAGGTGTATTACTGTACTCTAGGAAATTTAAAGAGGGACCATTTCTTATTGTCTTCTCCATCTCAGATATGCAAATAAATTTGATGAGGCTGTTCTACCTCATTATTGTCCCGGACCATGTGAGCATGACCTTTCTATGTATAATGTTAAGCAAATATAAGTAGCTAGCTCTGGGAAGCTGGCTCTTTATATGATATATTAAAATAAGATATATCACGCAAAGAGTCCAGGAGTTCTCTCCTTAGTGAACAGGGGCAATTTCAAGGTGCTCTTTTTAGGGGGTAGTGTGGTCGAGCAGCCTTAGGCTTACCAGAGAGGAATGTTAGACAGCTGCAAATACACACAGTCAATAAATGAGACACAACTCAATAAGGAAATCCACACCAGTTTACAAAAATAACAAGTATATGCATGTATTTAGGCACCAGAATCAATTTGATCAAGTAAATATGTTTAGCAAGAAAAATACTTACAGGTTTCAAAAGTCGACAGTGCAATTTTCAGACGCGGCAATGTTATTCTATGGTGAGAAAAGCAAGTACTGCATTCAGGTATAGTACAGCGACTTACTGGACCAATCTCCTGGACTTAAGGTAAATATTGGGAAAGGGTCAGAACCGCACCAACAGATAACACCAGGTGGCACTGGGGCGGCTGGGTGCACATGTGTAGTAAGGCGTTGGGTGCCAAATGTTAGTCAGTGGGGATTGGTATGGTTGTAAAGTGGCTGCAGGTTTGGACAGGGAGTCCAGGCGAGGAGAACAGGTGGGTTCAAGTCCTGAAATGTTCAGGGATGGAGGGACATTTCCGGTCCTCTTCTTCACAGGCCAAGGACGGCGGGTAAAGACCTGTCCTGAGGCATCAGGGTTTTTCCACCGGGAGCACTCACGGTTCAAGGGGACTGCAGGCAGAGGCTGCAGGGGGCCTCAGTGAGTCCACAGTGGGCAAGTCAAAGGTGGTCTTTGTCTCTGGAAGGCTGGAGGACCAAGCTGGCAGTGTTGGTCCACTTCATCTCGGGTTAGTCGGCACGGGTGCAGTGGTGCTTTCCGTTGTCGGATTTTTGCAGTCCAGAGTCCTCTCAGGTCTCTTGGGGTGCCTGCAAGATGCAGGGAAGCAACTCAGCTGCTCTATGGGAGTTCCTGAGTCTTTGGTGAAGACAGGCAAGCCTCCCAGACTTTTAGAGGCACAGCGGCTTGCAGGACGAGTCACCTTTGGCGCAAACTGGCAGGTACAGCAAACAGGCCGACAGGGCTGCAGCCAAGTCAGGTGCTTCTTCCTCAGGCTTTTCTTTTTGCAGCCCTTCGGTGTCCTTCTTCATAGGTCAGCAGGAATCTGATTTCCAGGTGCCAGGGGCTCCCCGAAATACTACATTTAGGAGTGTTTAGGGTAGTAGTCAATGGGCTACTTACCCTTGGGGTCACTACGCCCCCTGTCTGACCACTTCCTTTGGGAAGTAAGCATAACCCTCTCCCAGAGTTTGTACTTCTGCCAACAAGAAGATGGCAGATTTCTAAAGTGGTGTCCACATTGGGTAGCTCACCCTAGAGGTGGGACTGACCTGAGGGGGTGGGCACACCTCTCTGAATACTAACTTTACTGCATGTCTCAGTGGCATAAGTGACCAGGGGGTGGGGGGCTGGTATCTCTCCTTTGAATGAAGCCAGATTTACATACCAAGGGCGGTGGGCTTCTTTGAAGCCCCTTGCCTTGGAATGCAGATTTGCAGTTCATCTTGTTGGGTCGGGGTTTAAACACCTCGCCCAGAGTAGTCTTTTTTACGGACTGCCCGAGAGGGGCCAGAATCGTATCTGGTGGTGGCAGAACAACTGAAACTAGTCAGTCTGCATACTGGTAGTTGGTAGGTTTTCAGGGGGGACCTTCAAGGTGCCCTCCGGGTGCATGTACTGATAAATCTATCACTAACATCCGTGAGGGTTTATTATTATGAGATGTTTGACACCAAACAAAACTATTTTCAGTGAAGCCATCATGTAGCTGGGGAACTCGTATTGACCAGTGGCCAGCAATTGTGCTTGGAATGGCTTCCCTGTTCACTCACTATGTCTAAGAATCGACAAAGACATATCAGGGGTACATCTGCTCTTGCAAATATGCCCTCACATACAATAAAATGCACCCTTCCTTAGGGCTGTAAGGCCTGCTGTAGGGATGACTCGCATATATATGTTGCACACACTGTTAGGGGACAGGGCACAAAAGGTGTGTGCTATGTCGTGTTTTCACTTCTAGCCTCACCAAGATACACAGCTTGTAATGGCAGTCTCCGTGTGCTAGGTGAAGGGTCCCTAAGGGTAGCACAATACATGCTGCAGCCCTTGGGGACCCTCTATGGAATCCATGACCTAAGTACCATGGGTACCATTTACTCGAGACCTATAGGTGAAGGCAAATGTATTGTCAATTAGGGAACAATTGCACGGTTTCAGGGAGAGAGATCTTGCACTGAGGAGGAGCGAGAAGCAATGGGTGAGCGAGAAGCATGATAGGGAGCGGGACAAGCAGAACGTGAGAGGCTCAAAGCCTAGGCCTCGCTAGCCTGCCTGTCGGCCCAGGCCAATAACAGGGGTGTTGCACTGTGTTGTGCGGTGCATGTGAGTGAAAGCACTCTGGTTAAAGCACTGGGAAAGCAGGCCCTCGGAGCCAGAGTTTTGCATCTGACTCACCTGTACTCACATCTGCTCCTGGATTTTACCTGGAACCCTATTCCTGTCCGATCTCGCCCAACGTCAGCTGCAAGCGGGACTCTGTCAAGCAGCAGAAGCTGGCTGGATGTCAGGACGACCAGGAGGACTCTAACAGTGACTAGTAACCTGGGGTCAATTGTGGTGAACTCGCAGCATCCAAAAGGCACTTGGGGGATAGCATGAGGGCTAATATTAGGCTGCAGGCTCTTCATGAGGGGTGGAGAAGGCCAGTGACGCTTGCACCTTGCAGAGGAGCCGGCACATTCCCACGTACACTTTCAGTACTCTATTGAGTGTTACTGACCCCTTTAGCGCTTAGCACTTGCCTCCCGGCTTGCTTGTTCTGCAGTCGCCTGCTTAGCTGCCTGATTTGCTTTTCCCTCAACGGATTTGCATCCATCCCAGATTTTGACAGTCTCTGACAGAAAGCCTCCTAGGATAGTGGGCTAAGCTATGACAGCTAAGAAACTTCGCTCTGAGAGACTTGTATTTTCAAGAGCTTGTAAAAAAAAAAAAAAAAAAAAAAACTAAAGCCAACCCTTTGAGAAACAAGACACCTACAAGCAAACGTCTTGAAAGGCATTAAAGCAATCTCTACTTTCTTTTCCAAAAGAGAGGCCGGTTCTATTAAATTGGCTTCGATGGAGATGCATCCAAAAACCAACCTACAATTGTTGGTAGAGGCCTAATCTCCCAGTAGGTTTAATAAATCCTTAGCAGATAATATCTTGGAAAGCCATGTGGCACAGTCATCTACACCAATTAGGGTAAAAAATACCCCTTATTGGGGATTTTACACTCCCCAATATTGACAGTGATGATGCCCCTAGTCGGGATCATTCCCTCGAAGCCCCTTTGGTCCACACTCATTCCCAACAACCGATTGAAAATATGCAGTGTACTCCTTCACCCCACCCACTCCGGCCCAAGATGCAACTTTTCAGCAGTACACCAAGTGAAAATTTGTTACCTAACTTAAGGATGTCCGATTCTCCAAAATTATGCTTGAGTCCGGCCCTTCATGTATTCCCGCGGAGAGCGACAGTTGTCCGACTCACTGTTTAGAAAGAGTTATATCAGAGATCTTGGCTTTTAATCAGTGAATAAATCTGATAGTATTTTGGACTTGCTCCTGTCTTTAACACAATTTTTGATTCTGGTCAAAAGAACTTTGGCGGAAAAGGCTACTTCTCCTTTTGTCATTTCTGGTGAATCCAAGAGGATCATCAATCCTGTCCCCCCTTATGTATGCCCAATAGGGTGGACGTTGTCTCTAATAGCCATAATGAGGACTCAAGCACACAGGCTGGCCTGCCTCTATTTAGGACAAAAGATAAGGTGAGCCACAGCCTAGCCAGGAGCGAGCTGTCCTTTTCCTTACATGGGCTTTATGAGCTATGGGTTGAGCCTACTCTGTCGCTGCCTTCGTCCTTCTTTTCTGCAACTGAGAAAAAATAAAAATCTCTCTTTCCTATTTTCCAAAGTAAGGAGACCATAGTACTACCACTACCTTTAAAGGAGGAAAGCAGTACGGAGAAAGGTAAGAATGAGCAAAGGCCTGTAAAGAAAAAAGTACATTGTAGAATCAGTCAAAAAAAATAAAAAACAACCAAGCAAACTATGCTTTGACCAGGATTCTGCTCTGAATTCAGCCCCAAGTTTTGCTCCAACATTAACAATGGAAAAGGAGGAGGGTGTCTCTACCGAAGAGAGAACAGGACAATCTCTCCCTTTACCATCTCTAGGGTATTCCTCAGAGCCATTGTCAAAGCCACATGGAGAAAACGTTTGGCGGGCAACAGCTTCTTCCCCTCCAATGGTGGCTCCTTCCCATTTTCTGAACCTCCTTGCTAATATGTTTACCTCTAAAGTAGAGGATATTATTGTTTATAACTCTAATATGAGGAGGCATGTGGGGGATGTTAATGTTTGCAGTTCAGTGGCTGCACCCTTGAATCTAGATTTGATTTCCATCTTTGATCAGGAGATTTATTTGAACAGGTCCTTTGGGCTATTTTGTAGATATTCCAGGTGTTCATAAAGTACAGAGTAGCGATCTTTTCTTGGTTCGAATCATCAAATGTGGGAGGAGTGGTGGGGCTTGAGTGCCTTTCAGTTCCAAAGTGATATCCAACTTAGTAATTCTAAATAGTGATAAGCTGCGATGGTGCAGCACTGATGTACTGCCATTGCAGGAGAAGACAGTTTCTAAAATATCTTTGAGTAACTCCCACAGTGAGGGCAACTACCGTTCAGACTTTCATTTCTCAGACTTCCTCCCAACTGAGAGAGAAAATAATATACATGTCTCGTTTGGAAAATGGGGCAAGAGAGTTTTACAACCTCCCAAGAAAGTGGAGAAGTACATTTAGGCTTGAAATGAGAAAGTGGGAAGAAGAAGTTGGGTGGTGAGTGTTCTTATTTCTAACAGTTCTACAGGGTTACATTTTAAAGGCTGTTCCTAGTGATGATCCTAAACTGGTTTCATGAAATGTAGTAGGTTTGCTGTCAGATAATAACAAAATACATTTTTTGAAAGATATGGATGTTGATATAGGGTGTGTCCAAGAAACCTGGTTGGTAAATAATTGGTGTTCTGAGAGTTATTTTGTGCTAAGCTGACCAGCAATCCCAGTAAACAGGGGACATGCAAAAGGAGGTATTATTATATTGCTTAGCACTAATTATAGGTGGATCTATAAAGATTTCCCACATGATACAAAAGTAATTAAGGCAGTGAAAATATGCTTTCTTGAGAAACAGGAAAGTATTGACTTACTATTGATTGTAAATACCTCCATCTGATCTTGTCATGTTCACCTACTGAAGGATATGTTTGGTTTAATTTCTACTATTATGTTAAATGAGGATTGTACACATGCTGTGTTGGCAGACAACCTAAATGCTAAATTCTTTAATCACACTTTGACGCTAACTGCAAATGAGTTTAAAGAGGAAGCACTCGACCCCCCCGCTATCTTCCCTTCTAACTGTAGAGTAGACGAAAGGGAATGACTTTTGCTAGAAGGTTTAAGAAACTTTTAATTGAAAATGGAAGAATAAAAAATGACACCCTAGCGAAGGCTACTCACAAATTTCTCTGCATTAGTTCTATTATTATTATGTAATTGTCTTTTTTGATACATTTAATAGGATCTGACATATGGAACTCCTGGATGCTACCTACGGTGATTATATGTTGATTTTCTGTATGATTGACATGAGAGTATTGGAAGTGGGTCCTTGGAATTTTAACAGTGAATCAGTGGTGTTTAAAATATTAAAATGGTAGAATGTATTGGAATATTAAAGCTTTTGTAAAAGTAAAAGAAACACGGATACTAGATAATGAGCAGCTTTTAATTATTGACCCCCTATTAAGCACAAAATCCTTGGTTTACGCTTGTAAAGCAACCAACTTATCCTTCCAACAGTGAACCTTGAAGACCATATCATAATCCAGTTACTGGTCTAAACAGAAAATAAATAAATGAATGAGTGCTCAATGGCTGTCCTTTTCTGCAGGGCGAAGTCCACTAATTAATCTCCTTAAGAGGAGAAGATGCAGGAAAAAATACACCCTAAACAAAAGGGAGGGAAGATAATAACTGGGTTCAGTTAAAAGAAGCAGCCCTACGCAAAGATGCTAAACAATATTGGGAAATCATCTCAAACAGCTGTGGCTCCAGAGTAAAATCTCTCCTGTTCCCATAAAGGAAGTAGTCTGGAGCACCAATCTGGAGGAACTATGGGGGTTATTCTAACTTTGGAGGAGTGTTAATCCGTCCCAAAAGTGACGGTAAAGTGACGGATATACCACCAGCCGTATTACGAGTTCCATAGGATATAATGGACTCGTAATACGGCTGGTGGTAAATCCGTCACTTTTCCGTCACTTTTGGGACGGATTAACACCTCCTCCAAAGTTAGAATAACCCCCTATATGTTGGAAATGCTGATTCCCTCCTCCTTCAACTGAAGTTCCCTCTTCTTCACCCATGTGTTGTGCTCCTACTATGAAGGAGATTGTGGAAACTATTAAGGGTAGGAGATCCTCAGGAGCAATGGGACCGGATGAGGTCTTTATTAATGTCATTAAAAAGGCACCATTGTTGTGGACTGCCTATCTTGCACCTCTTTTTGCTGTTACCATCATGGAGTTACTCCCCCTTCTTGGTCTAGAAGCATTTTCATTCTGCTGTACAAAAAAGGCCCTGGACATCTCCCTGGAAACTCCTGCCATTACTGGATGCGGTTGGGAAAATATTCTCTAGGAGCGTTTTGGAGCACCTCACAGAATGGGTAGAGGAGGAGTAAATCGTCCCTATCAAACAAACAGGTGACAGGAAAAAGCATTGCACATTGGATAACATATTTTTACTGAAACCCACAGCAGAAAAGTACATCTTAATTTGTGGGGTTATTGTCTATGTGGCATTTATAGATTTCTCAACAGCCTCTGACAGTGAAGACCTGCCAACCCTCTAAAAATCACTAAAGAAGCTAGGTATTCCCGACACTCTCCTCTCATTAATAATACACCTGCACTCCTCCACCTCGTGCCAGCTGTTAGTAGGACGTGGTCCTCAATAAATCCAACAAAAATGGGTTGAAACAAGGTAGTCTGTTGGCCCCACTACCTTTTTCACTGTACATCTCAGATTTCCCTAATTGCTTTGCATCTAATAAGAGAGATGCTCCAAAGATAGGTGGTCGCCCATTTCCTTGTCTGATGCATGCAGATGATATTTTAATTTTGGACTTAATGCCCAAGGGCTTGAAAAATAAGTTGGTGTCCCTTCAACAGCACACCGCTCAACATTATCTGAAGATCAATGCTTCTAAGAGTAAGATACTGAGCATAAAAATCGAAAGCTGAGGAAGACCTGTAATTATGTTTGGAGTATAGGTTCGGAAACTTTGGAGACTGTAAAATCCTATCCTTATTTGGGGGAAATTGTAGCTGGTAACATATATTGGCTAAAGCACATATTGATTATCGTTTCTCTAAGGCTTGTGCCCATGCAAATGGGTTACGTGTCACTTACAATGCAATGGAATGAAGACAGTTTATGCAGCTGCTCTCCACTTTTAAGGTGGAAGTCGATCCAACTCTATTACATGCTATAGAATACATTAATATGAAGAAATAGGACTTTCTAGGACAAATCTTACGTAAATTGTGTAATTTTAATGCACATGTTTCGAGCAATGAGGTTGGTATTTGGTTTGACAAGCTCCTATGTGCAAGGTTTAGCAAGTGTGATTTGGCAGAGTTATCAGCTTAAGAACAGAAGAAAAGATTCAATGAGGGGTTTCATGAATTCTGAATTATTTGAGTCAGACTTGGGCAAATATCCCTTTTCTCAAGAATTCTCCTTGGCGCTGAGCTATTTTGATATTCAGGAAGATGTCCTGTCCTTTCTCTCCCCCATACAATTCAAAATTAATCTAAAGGGTACTGCTAGTACTATTAGTTATCAAAGAGATCCTATGTATTGTACACTGAAGAAAAGGTTGAAGGTGGTAACTCTATCTTGCTGACCAAGGTAGCCCAAAGTATCTGGCCTGGAATTTGGACTATGGGCTTCCCTGATATTAGTTTGAATTAATTTGCTCCCATTAAAGGAACTAACAGCAAACTGGTCCTCCTCTGGGAAATCGGGGACATATTTTGTTTGTCCTGCATTATTACTTCTGCACCTTCATCTTTTATGGCCAGTGTTTTTAGAGAACTACATTAAAACTGTAGAGGCTGCGTGAGAGTTTCTTTTCCACTCAAAAAATGAAGTAATTTGTACAAAACCTTACACATTTTTTAAAGGTTTTATGAACCTTAATCAATCCAGATTTAGGATGGCTGCTGTGGTGGGATAAGAATTGTTTTGTAGCTGCTCATAATGGCATATTTGCACATAAGTGTAATATTTTAGGGTTCTATGAATTTATCCAACCTGTATTCAAGTGGCTGCTATAGAAATGAGATCATGTGTACAAATGTTTTATAAAGTTTATGCTTTTTTGTTTATTTTTTGAAATTATGTAATTTACTAGCATGTTATTTATGTTATTGTTATGATTTGATGTGGACCTCTTTTGAGCTCCAAATCATAAACAAAGAATTGAATTTAACTTAATTGATCTGAGCAGGTGGTTCCAAAGGTCTGGTGGCTGGGCACAGTAGACAGACAGCATGGTGTACTCTATAACTCCATCTATATCAATAGTGTTCTCCAGCCACTGCTCACCATGGCTGTTTTTGCAAGATTCAGACACTCATCTGCTTGAATGGTCCCTATAATGTCTTCTATTACCAGATAACTCTGTGTCAGCGGCTTGGGCTGACTCTTCCTCTGCTGCCTTGTGGAGATGACTGGAAAGAACACCCTCATGATTCCCCTGTCCAAGATTGCAGATTGATTTTAAAAAGTGCTACTTGAGCTGGAATATTAATTTTTAAATTTGTGGGGATGGTTGTGACACTGATCCTCAAAACACAGGAACCAATGCTTGTGGGCAGTGCATACATCGAAATGACTGCCATATGGGTACTCATGAAAATGTAAGCTATTCTTCTCAATATGTGACTACCTTTCCTCACATTTTGTAAGGGCCCTGCTGCATAGACTGCAGCTAGTCTGACGTTCTTCTACCATGGCAGCAAATACCAGAGGTTCATTGTTTACATTTAGTCAACTAGAACTGCATTTCTTACATTCAACATTTAGTCCTGTCAGTACTTCTCTGATATATCGCTGGGATACCTCAGCCACCATCGAGATTTGGCAACTGAGCCTCTTATAGCTTTTGAAGCCAACACTGATTGACAAGGTGATTATGTACCTTGAGACCTTATGTAGCTTTAACTGGTTATATCCAACATTTAAATCATTGTTTTAGACTCCAATAGCCCCACTAACCTCTGTCACGATATTGTCCACTGGGGTGCGATGACACTAACCTTTTATTATCCTGTTCACCCTCAGCCTGTGTACACAGAATCTCACTTCACCAGGCTGTTGAGGTTTTCATGCCATTACTATTGCAAACAACCATGTGGTAGGCCTTTCCACGCTTTCAATAATACTATATGCCCCCATGGCATTCAGTTATTTTTCTATCTGCTTGCTTACATGGAGGCAAAACCATTCTAGCAGTTGACTTGTATCGCTGAACCATCTACAAGTTAATTTCCTCTGGGAAACATTGCAAACATAAAGGATCCCAGCCATTGATCACTGTGACCATTTTTGACAAATTCAAACATTTGTCTGCTTGAGTGGCACAGTAATTCCAGAAAGCTATGAACTTCAGCTATGTACCTGCCTTGATGTCATCGACCTTCTTGGGGTTGGGAGCCGCCTCCCCCAACATGAATCGCTAGTCAAAGATCTCTTGTTCAAGTTTGAGAAATTAACATTTCATGCATTCACATGTTAGCCTGCTTAAATGTGTTCTGTTGAGAAGCATTCGCAGGTTAGTGTGATATTCTTCTACCGTGATGACATATACCAGGGTGTTGTCAATTATATTCAATATCCTCTTTAGTCCTGTGGCTACTTCTCTAATGCACTGTTGAAATACGTGTGCCACACATGATTGCATGCCTGTTCCAATAAGCCATCTAATTCCCCCAGTATCTAGGCAGGACCTGCTGACCCTTCTGTCCAATTAGAACCACAAGTATATCACAAGACCATGAGGCTCCAGCTCAACGATTCAGTTGAACTCAAGATCACCACTCACATCCCCATTCAACAACACACATTAGCAAAGCTGCTGCTGTGCCAGCATCACTACTCTTAATAGAGACTGTGGCTCACACTATACAACAGCTCTAGCAAACATGACCTATAGCTCCACACAGATGTGCAACTGATATGTTCTCTAGATTTTTCTTTTGTCACAGAGATGTTTTTTTTTTACCACCCGGTACTAAGGACTTTGTCGATGTGCTAGCCTGAATCAGAAAAACAGTTATACTGCAGAAGTTTACAACCCACTGAGGAATACTTGAGTAAGATGTGTTTCAAGTAATGCTCAATCACATGAGCTATTACAGGGTCAATCCATGGAACCCCAAACAGTCTTTCATTAAGGAATAACATACAAACATGCTTACACAAAGGATGCCATTTAAGTATTTATCATACAATCAAAATCCTTGTCTAGTGCACAATTTATGAATTGTAACCACAATGAAAACAAATTCTATTGCAGGAGAAACTGTTACCAAAATGTGTATCATAGATACTAGTCTAACTTGATGACTTCCATTAAGCTATAAAAATCCTACCCGCATTCCAATATTTCAAAGCACTAATCTAAATCCAGCAATGTCGAAAATAAAACCTATTTTAAGAGGCAAAGATGATATACACCCTATCTGTTTGAACAATGGACTTCTAAGTTCAACAAGAAATCAAGGGCTGCTATTCTTGTCATATATATATGTCAGCAATCAAAGGCTAATCCCAATGACCTTTAATAAAAACTGGAGATATCATTCTGTACAGCCTTTCCCAGTGTTGCAGGCACAAAGACTCCTCTCCGCCCTTCACTTTCTGTATTTGCCATGTATAACATAATCACATTGTTGTTAAAACCTCTTACAGAAACAATTAACAGAAAATGGCCTAATGACCTTTCAATAATTTTCTAGAAACTCTTAGGAATCAATAAAGTATCAACAATCAAGCTAATGTAAAATCAAGCAGTCAGCATTTTAGATCAAATACTCCAAATATATTCATTTGGGCTTGTAGAACACAATAAATATCACCCAAATGTGTGTGATATGAATCATATGAAATCATCTTCGGATTAAACATAACTTTTAACTCAAGCAAGAGAATGCCCATAGCAGGGAAAAACACACTATTCTTAACACAACAAAAGCTATATTAACAGCTCACAGTTGACAAACTAACTATAAGGAGAAGAGACTTTTAGGGTAGGTCTGCACCATTTTTAACATTATGCAAAACTGGAAAGTGTAGCAAGGAAGATCTGGGTAGAGTTTACTGCAACACCCCGATTCTCTGCGGTCCTGGAAGGTTTCCTCGATTGAGAAGGGAGACACTTAATCACTCTCTTCTACAAAGCCATTCGATCTGACATGACAACATGCCGGTACCCCGCACGGAAAACATGGGAGGGGGAACTGGGTCCACTTATATTGGATTCAGAATGGGTGAGAGCCTTGGGGTTATCCGTACTCTATCCTGCAACAATAGGTCTAAACTTCTGAATTTTCACTATCTACATTGTACATAAGTTACTCCACAAAGGCTCAATAAAATAGACCCCACTAGACGGGCCACCTGCCCACGCTGTGGAGAAGCCAAAGCTACATTTTTGCCCATGGCATGGGGTTGCGCGCCACTCCAGGTTTACTCGGGCCAAGTTGTGACACGTATCCAGTCGGCCATAGAAATGGTTGTCCCTTTGACATCACTTGTCTGTCTCCTGGGAGAGATGGCGTGTCCCAGACGGAGTAAGGTTCACTATAGAATGTCCCAATTGGCCTTATGGCTAGAATAAAGGAGAGTAGACATGGGCTGGATGAGCACAAGAGTCCCACTGTTTACAGAATGGCTCTGAGACATTTTGGAATGGGGAGCAGCTGAGGAACCTCACAGGAAAGTATTACGCACAGATGAGGGGGCGGCTACAGCTATCCAACTCTGGGCTTACTTACTGGGGAGGTTTCCCGAGGATGACATCACAAAATGGGGGGGAGCTGTGAAGGGGAGGGATAATGGGGCAAGGTCTGCTTTCCATTTTCCGATAGTTGTATGAGAAATGCAGTTCCCAGGAATGTGATAAATGTTATGATGGTTAATGATCTGGACAGTACTAATGAACGGATAATACCGCAGAATATGTTGGTGTTTTTCTAAGTTGACAGGCTGCCATTGCTTGATGTCTTAAATAATTGTATTGGGCCCTCAACAGTAACTGCTAACGATAATATATTACAAGTGATGCTGTTGATGTGCACTACATGTAAATGTTTTTTACCATTTAAAACTATGAAAAACTGTTTAAAAAAACGATAAGAAGAAGATTAACGGGTCAACAAACAAAAATAACAACGAAATATCAGACTCAAAACAAGAGACTTCAGTGAACAGGCAGTGAATGATGCATGATGAATATTCTCATACTTCCAACTTTCAAGTGCTTTTAGAGTTGGAAGGTAGGATGTAAATTGCTACAGAGGGAGTGGAAGGGCTATCAGAATGGGAAGCAAAAGTACCAGCCAATGGTCAATAGTATACCAACCAAGGTGCCCCAAGGATAACACCTAAAGTTAGGATCTTGACGGAATCCAAAAACATCTAGAACATGTGCAGGTCATTAGACATTTTATCGCTCAACTGATATTCTTAAGAAATCTACCACATATATTTTGCTGATGTGGACAGCAGATTAAAGTACACCTTGAACTTCAGGCCAGCAGTCCATGGGGAATGATCTGGAAACAAAACCACAAATCTGAGGAGCTACTTGGAAATATTCTGCTGCTACATGCACCACCACAGCTCAAACAAGTAAAATGTTTAGGAAAGAATACAATTATAAATAATTGGCAAACACTCAAGTAATCAAGTTTGTTTCCTGGGATGACAACTGTAGTCTAAGGACCCTTGCTTTAATCAGCATCAAGATACACTTGTGACCTGCCAGTGGCCTTGTCGTATTCCACAAAGTGGTCTTACCACTAGTTATATTTGTGGTATCTTGTCAAGAAGTTGTCCTAGTAGTGTTTTACCCCTATCGACAAACTTCTCAAAGAGATTCTGCAAGAATGTACTACCGCAGATGAGTTACAGCCAATTGCCACTGAATGGAGTCAGGACAGAAGCGCCCTTTGTACCATTAATTATTCCATTGCATCACATGCAAGGCACATTTAAAGGACCAGTCCTCACTTGTGCCTTGACTATGGCTGTTGGGCTGTTGTGGGCAAGCTGTACAACTTCCAATCAGTCCTTTTCAAGTCATCCATTTCAGAATACCCTTTTTCAGATCAAGCATTTTATGCAGATTAAAATATTTCCCTGTGCATCGAGTTCTTAGCTATATTTGATGGGAAAGTGTTTCTGCATTCATATACACAACAGTCAGGCTAATGCCTTGCTTGAAAACACAAAATGACAAATAAGTGAGGAGCAAAAGAGGCAGAACTAGCTGCCTGTGACAGAGCACCTTAAGCCTTACATATTGTGCATGACTTGGCAGGCAGCTTAAGCACTACTATATTAGTTTGAGAAAGAATCAACTGATTACATTTAGCATCAAACATCTTACTGTCAATTTGAAATTGAAAAGGTACCAGTTGAGTGGGCCTAATACAAGAATCCAGCAACCTTGCTGGACACCTGTGTAAAGAGGAGGAGCATTTATGTTTTTCAAAAAAATCTGCTGAAGACATCATTTTCTTTTCAGTGTTGTCTCTGAAGGGATCCCAGCTTGCTGACATCTCCATCTGTGATATCAAGTACAGTTGCCTTCTGACAGGTAGAGTTGATAAAATGCACTAATGCATTAAGATGCAAGTAGAGTGGCAAAAATGAAAAAAAAGTTGACATATCAGAACACTGATAACAGGTAAGGAAAGGATAATGAAAATGGAAGAACTACTGCTGTATAGACAACAACTAATGGTTGACAAGATACCAACTTTCTCCCCAAGAGAAACCAACACCATGATTTCCATGAGGCTGGGTGCTATGGTAAACTTTATTCAAACTGTGGCCATTTTAAATTCACCACTCTGGGTCTTTGACCATGTGGGAGGCATCATATGGTGGAATGAAAGCCTATTCTGATTGTTGGAGGACATTCAGCTATGTGTGTTTATGCATTTGCATTGTTGTGTGACCTCTGACAAATAAAGCAAGCCTTTTACTCATGAACATGTTGCTATTACCAAAACATAACCATTGGCAAAGAGGGTTTGAGGAAGTAACAAGTATTACATTCCCTTGAGGTTCCACACACTTGCCACATCAACCAGAAGGAACTTTTAATTTGGGTCACAGAAGGTCTCAAGGAACTCCCCTTTACAAAATGCACCATCCAGGGGGGCCCTTCAAGACAGAATAGAGTGCCTTGGGCGGCCAATAACCATGTCTTTCTGATGGTACCCAGACACTCCATCCCTTAATGATGGAAATGAATGCCCCCAACAAGAGTGGGTGCGATCTTGGGTCCACATCAAGGGGCACAGCAGACACCTGCACAAGGAGCAGCAGGTTAACTAAACTGTAATTTTCAGTCTGAATCACACTTTCCACTGTGTGTGCACACTGTTAAAGTCAGTAAATGAGCAGGGACCTTCACTTATTTGTAAAAAGCCACTAAGCCCTTACATGCACATACAACAGTTATTTGGATTTGATTGCACATGTCTAAGCTTGACAAAGAGTTGCCTTTACGTTTTGTAAGACTGGGTGTATGAAGGCACCTAAGGTATACATTTTGTAGTCCCTTATAATTAATTATTAAGATTATTTTGAAGTCCAGGGGAATTAAATGTTCCCCATGTCCTGCACGGGTCAAGGACAGCTAGGCAATCCTTGTGGCAAGGATTGCCATTGTCCATTGAAGCACAGAAGTCAGATACTACTGCAAGTTCGCTGAAATGACAAGTATTAGTTTTGTATGCATTGGCTAAGTGAGTAGCGGAGTTGAACAGTCAAGGCTTAGTCTTTGACATCAGTGTTGGTTAATCATCTAGTTCAGGCAGCACAGCTTTAAATATATTATCCAAGCAGTGATGTTCTTCCTGTAAGGATAATAATTGTATTACTATTAAGGAAATATCCTGAGTAATTTTAATTGCTTCTTGTGGTGTTAATTATTCTTCTCTGTTACTCTGTAACTTCACTAGGTCTATGATTTAAGTACAATTATCCAGTATATATTCAGTAGGACTAACCCTGTCTAATAGCCAACTACAAGCATCTGCTATATGGTACCTGTTTTCAGTCATATTTTATAATCTTTTTCTAGCTACATGGTGGTCGTCACAGGAACTGCAGTACTGAAACCGTTCTTGCCAGCAGCAGTCACACAATCCCAGACTACTGTGGGATATTGTGGCATTTTCAGAGTGGAACAAGTGCCACTGAGGAGAGGTGGTGGGGTTTCTACAAAGACCATGATTAAGACAACTACTCATTGAGTGGAAGGATTGCAGCAACGGTGCAGGGTACAATCACACAAACATCAACATCATTTGAAGAAAAGTGTTGCAGCAGATGCAGAATGAAGGCACGCAGGCCTCAAGGAGTCATGAACACTAAACAAAAGTAGCAGTTATGCAGGGAACAGGCACACAGGTGTCAATAAGTCATCAGTTCCACATGTCTCAAGTCATGTGTAAGAGCAGCACCATTAAGCATACCAGTTTTGGAAGCATCTCCCATAAAACCAGCCATTATCTCTGCCACATGCTGCCATGTGCTCACCATGTGCTCTGTCCTACCTTCCTGTTAACTACTCTTGAAAATCAGTTTAGTGACTAGTTATATTTAGCATCTCCCACTTTGCACATGCCCAGTAAGGTCTGCAGCTGTTAGTAATTAGTAACCGACAGTAATGTGTCTACTAGTCCTTGAAAACTGTTAGCCCCTCCTACCTGTCGACTGTGCATTTCCATATGACCTTATATGTATATAAGTATTGCTTCTATAATTGTACCACCTTCTTTTAGCCCCTGCGTGGGTATAAAAGGACCATGCTCTCTTAGTTCAGTGTGCTACTTCAAACATTACCGAAGGGTGCTGTTTAAACTGTAGTACCACCTCATGAGGTTTAATAAACTTTGTCTTATTTCAGATTCTGTGCCAACTTCTTCCTATATAGTCTGAGGACTTTGTGCAGAGAAGGGCGAACCCCTTGCACTAGTAGGCCTTGCTGAGGCTTACTTCGACATAAGGAATGAGGGGGCAAGTTACAACCTACGGCAGGGTTTAACAGGCAGAGCCAGTAGGACGCATCTCCAGTAGGATTCAGGCAAAATATCCTATACATTGCTACTGTAATCAGCTGAAATCTCATGTCAGTACTATGACAACATGGCTGAGGTGCCAGTAGCCACTCACATTAAAAAGACGAGCACTTTTGGGGGGGTTTCAACCACCAAAAGAGTATATAATTCAACGGTTCAGCAATATGCCATAATCATGTAGACTTCTTCTACTAAAGACTTGAAACACAGGTTGGCAATGCAGTAGCACGCACTTTTCTGGGTTTATTATGAGAACAAATAATGATTTGTATGTCGGATCCAATATGCAATTGCTGAAATAACATTATTAAAGTTGAAACGAGTTATATATGATGTATGAAAATGCGTTTATACTCGTATTTTAGATAGGATATATATATATACATATATATAAACATAAACTCCATTTCGGTTAACACGGATGCTGTTCAGTCATTTACTCCTGTATTCACTTCTTCCCATCCTGTATTTCCCTGTGCATCTTTTCTCTTCACAGCTCTGCAGAGTGAAGAAAAGGTTATATAATGGACGTTTTACTGATGTGCTTTGAATGAATGTTTTAATATTCCGAACTGTTGCAGTTCTCAAGACCCTTCTGCTGTACTCCTGTTGTTGAGACTTCCTCTATTCATTCATGTGAAGCGTGTTTGAACTACTTTGAACTTCTTCTGATGGAGGTGGCATTAAAGATGCTGGATGCTTCCTGAACTGGGATAGTGCTTATGTACTTAAGTAATGACATGTTTCATTCTGATTTGCCAAGATAGTTGTTACTTTAGATCAAACACCTTGCTACTTGGGTTGAACCAGAATGTTTTTTAGACGTTTTTAGAGAGAATTTCCTATGGTAATAGGGATGCTGCCTGATTTGTTTAAGATTTTTATGCCCATTAGGGACTTAGAATGATCTTCTAATTTTATATTTCTCTGTATTATTCTTTATTTGATAACTTTCATGTCTTCAACTCTGTACAGCTTGTTTTTTTATATTTTTTGTAATAAAAACTCTTTAACTTTTCTCTGATCCAGAACTCAATTATTGAGTAGTCCCAATCATTAATTTATGTGATTCTGCTCAATTCTATTTGAGGACGGTGCCTTTTCGTGCAAGATCAACCAATGAGAGAACTGTTTGAGGTGTTAGGGTACAGTTTTTGCTCCTACAGCAACACACAAAAATATACTGGGTATGTAAAACATTTAAATGAGGAGCAGTATGTCACAGACACTACACAAGGGACAATCAACACAAAAGCCAGCCTTGATTTTTACATCTCTGGCATAACTATTAATACAATAAAATCCTAATGTCTTTCAAAATCTTTATTAGGGTGATGACCAAGGAAGAGGAGGTTGGTGGAGGTGGGAGGGAAGCTTATTCCAAAAGTTTCAATCAGATGGGGGAAAACAATTGATTTACAGAGTCAGAACCAGTCGAAAAAACAACTGTCATAGCCAATAAGCTATTTTAAGTGATTGTGTTCTTTGTTTCAAAGGCTGGGAGATAGAAATGTATACACAAACAGACGCAATACACTGTGGCAGTCGAGCACTCATAGAAAGTCAGGTTCTCCTGTACCCTGTGGCTGCAACCTAGTTGGTTGATAGGTAGTGAGAACCAAAGAGAAGTGGACTCAGACCAACTTTTTTCTTGTTGCTCTGAAACTGTCATAACAGCACAATTAATTGTACTACACCAGCCACAGCCTTTTACGTCTGTGGCTTAGTGTGGCAAGCATGCGCAAATAGAGGGAAACTACTTAATTCAAGAAGACAAATCTTAAAAACCATGAATGCTCACAATAACCCTACCATGAAGGTAGAGCTAACCTGGTGGGGGAGTGAAATGAGGACAGGCAAAACAAAAACAACAGCTGAGAACACACGTGGCCACTTCCAAAAAAAATCAATAATAATCAATCTCGAAACCATTTGCTGTCAAGAATGTCAAGGATGTACCAGTTGTGCACAACATTTCCTTGCTCAGTGGGTCATTGTGCATTCTGAGATTGTGTGAATCTGTGAAACTAATATTCTCATAGGTTTGAGTTCTAACTTATAGGATCATCTATATCTTAAGGCCTAAAGGCTAGGTCTGTTTAATGCAAACACTGTGCAAATAAATCATTTAATTATTATTTTGAATTCATCATAATCTCCAGATAATACTCCTTGTGATATAATTGAGATGCCATCTTTCCAAATTAATTGTACTGCCAACATATGTTCTTCAAAACCAAATCAGCATTATGCATCCCCCTAAACATTAACACAACTGTTTACTGAACATCGAATGCGTTCCTTGGTGGAAATATGGAAGGAACCCTGCTTCTAGAATGATACCCACACTCCATATAACGGTTCACTTTATGGAAAACATATACTTGGACTGCTGGGGTTTAAAATGCCAGCGCTCTGTCAAGACCAGGCACAGTTCTTCTTAATAAACATTATGATGCACACATTTAAAAAAGTATCTTATGATGTGTAAAAACAGGAAAGGTCTGCAGAACGTTTTGATTCTTATTAGCACGGGTAGTAAGATCTTCTTCGTTAGGAGCTTTTGCCTAAAGTGTGACGTGAAAGAAGTGTCTGGGACACCAATCCTCTAAACAGAAAAATTTTCGCACAATGCAATTTTCTTTCTATGAAAGTGGTATGAAAAGGCTGCATCAAAGCTATTTTCATCAAGACGCTGAAGAAACCAAATATTTTTAGCTGCACATATGATGGCTATCAATAACGTGGCTAAGTAAATGGAAAATAAAGAGCAAAATAGAGAGGAATAAAGTAGAAAGAGACTGACAATGCATCTCTGTAAGCAAGAGTCCTGGGGAAAACAAGAACACATTTGGAGTATTTCTATATCCGGTATTATGGGGGATGATACTGCCTGTCCATATGTCTGCAGTCCAGGTTTACATTTGTCACACCTCTTTTCCAACAATTAACACTCAATTTGTCATGTAGAACTGTTCAGCGGGAGTACAAATGTGACAAGTCACTTGGTTGTAGCTGTCATCCCCGCTGTCGCTGCAACTGCGGTACTTGCAGAGATCTCAGCTGCTGATGCTGCTGCCACAGCCCCTGTGGTGGTTGCTGTGACTCCTTATGTTGTGGCAGATGTGTTTCAGCGGCAGATGCTGCTGTTGTAGCCTCTCTGTGATGACAGCTGTTGTCATAGCTGTGGTCCTGCTGTTGTTGAATCGGAGACGCTTTCCTTTATCGGAAAGGTTTAATCTTGGAATGTAAAGTAAATTTTAAAGCTAGGCCAAAAATAATTTACCCGAAGGCTCTCGCGTGGTCTTTTATCATTAAATTGTATCTGTGGCTATACTTTCAGTTGCAAGCCACGAAAAATATAAGAGACCAAAAATCAACTGTATGCTCACATCACAAAAATTGTCAAGGTAACAACAGTGATCCAGTTCAAAAAGAAATAATCAAATAATCTGTCACTTCAAAGAAGTCGCCAATTCTTCGCGCAAAAACAAGCAATTGTGAGAGAAGTTCGACATTAAGTTGATTAAAACAGACAATGCAATATATGCCATGTAAGTTAAAGTTTGAAAGAGATTTCAGTCAAAGGCGCTGAAAACAGCAATAAAGCAGATGTGCAAATAAATAAGTTAATGCATGAAAAATTGAGAGGCACATTTATCAATATTTCACACAGTGTAGCAAGTCATCTTGCTGTGCGGCATGAAAGGGAAAGGGCAGGAATGCGTTGCAAGGGTGCCTGTGTTAGAGACAGGATTGTTTTTGTGCAGGAGGGGCACCTTCTTGTACAAAAATAATCCTCAGAGGCATTTTCCTCTATGTGTGCTGCAAAAAGCAGCACACAGAGAAAGGAAAAAGCGAAGATAAATAAGGATGTTGCTCCTCGTTACACCTCACCTGGGGAAGCGTAGCATTTTGAAACATTCCCAGGTCTACCAGTAATGGTAATTCTGGTAATGCGCAACAATCCATGGGTGGATGCGTGAGAACACCCACAATCCACCAATGGAACACCTCCCTGGGACAGAGTAAAGCAACACAGCAATTTGCACTGCATTGCGTTACCGTACATTTATGAAGCAAGGCAGGGCCACACACGGTGGCCTTGCATGGCTTGATACATCCAACATAGTAGTTTCATTGCCCCTGCATCCCTTTACATGGCGCAAGGGCAACACAACTACTGATAAATATGCCCCAAGATGTTCTAGGATAAATATCTCCAATTAAAAAAGAGCAAAACAGAGTAGCAGGGATCAGAGCAAAGGGAAAGCAAGAGAACTCTTGACAAAACATTCAAGACCTTTTGTAATGTTCTAAACCATACACATTATGGAGAAAAATATTGCGACATTTTAAAATATATATAAATCAATCAATCAATTAGTGCTTGTGAAGCGCAACTACTCACCCGTTAGGGTCTCAAGGCGCTGGGAAGTGTAGGTTTCACCAGTGACGTGGTTTTTAAAAAAGCCATGTCTTCAGTTCCTTCGTAAAGCTGAGGAGGGAGGTGGTTTGCCTGATGTGGAGAGGAAGGGCAATTCAGGCAGTGGCTGCGAGGAAGGAAAAGGAGCGTCCTCCTGTTCTGGTTTTCCTGATGCGGGGTACTTCTGTGAGAGAGAGCTGGGCTGAGCGTAAGGCCCTGTGGGGTACATGGAGGTTGAGTCGCTGGTTCAGGGAGGCTGGTCCGGTGTTGTGGAGGGCTTTGTGTGCGTGGGTGTGGATTTTGAAGGTGATTCTTTTCTCTATGGGAAGCCAGTGCAGTGTATGCAGGTGTTGCGAGATGTGGCCGTGTCGAGGTAGGTCGAGGACCAGTCTGGCAGCGGCGTTCTGGATGGTTTGTAGTTTGCAGGTGAGTTTCTTGCTGATTTCGGCATAGAGTGCATTGCCATAGTCCAGTATGCTGGTTATGAGGGCGTGCGTTACGGTCTTTCTATGTTCGAGGGGGATCCATTTGAAGGACTTGCGCAGGAGGCGGAGGGTGCCGGAGCAGGTGGAGGTGACTGAGTTGATTTAATGGTTCATGCTGAGCTTGGAGTCCAGGATGATCCCGAGGTTGTGGGCTTGGCTGGTGGGGGTGGGTGAGTTTCCGAGGGTGGGTGGCCACCAGGAGTTGTTCCACGAGTTGGATTGAGGGCCCATGATGAGTACTTCTGTTGTGTTTGCTTTGAGTTGAAGGCAGCTGTTTCTCATCCAGTTGGCGACTGCTTCCATGCCTTCATGAAAGTTGTGTCTGACTTGGTTAGGTTTGTTGGAGAGGATGAGTTGGGTGTCGTTGGCGTACCAGATGATGTTGAATCCGTAGCTTCTGACAATGGTGGCTAGCAGGGCCATGTAGACGTTAAACAGCATGGGGCTGATGGAGGATCCCTGGGGAACTCTGCAGGTGGTGGGAGTGGGGTCTGCGAGGAAGGGGGCGAGTCTCACTCATTGAGCTCTGCCGGACAGGAAGGATTGGATCCAGTTGAGGGCATTGTCTGTGATGCCAGCTTCGTGGAGTCTTCGTATCAGTGTGTGATGGGAGACTGTGTCGAAGGCCGCAGAGAGGTCTAGCAGGATGAGTGCTGCTGTCTCTTCCTTGTCCAGCAGGGAGAGGATGTGGTCTGCGGCTGTTTCGGTGCTATGGTTTTTCCTGAATCTGGATTGGGAGATGTCGAGGATGTTGTGGTCTTCTATGAATGTGGCAAGTTGGCTGTTGACTGTTTTTTCAATGACTTTCGCAGGAAATGGGAGGAGGGAGATGGGTTTGAAATTTTTGAGGTTGGTGGGATCTGCCAAAGGTTTCTTGAGGAGGGGTTGAGCTTGGCGTGTTTCCAGTCGTCGGGGAAGGGGGTGGCAGCTAGTGAGCGGTTGATGGTGAGGCAGAGCTTGTGGGCGATGGGTCTGCGGTTCTGTTGAAAATGTGGTGGGGCATGGGTCAGTGGGGGCCCCGGAGCGTATGGACCTCATTGTTCTCAGAGTATCTTCGGTGGTGAGGGGGGTCCATTAAAAAAAATATATATATCTTTCTGTTAACAATAGATTTAAGAAACAAGATGATATATCAAGTTAGAATACTTTTTTTTGCTTGACACAGGTATTGAACTATAAATACATTATGAATACAGTGGCAAGCATTATTTAAATACTCTTTAGCATCATTATTTATTTATAAAATCTTTTAAGCCAAAGTAAAATAACAATTTTGAAATGCACAGCATAAATTCATTCCTATTACTACAACATTATTTCTGCATCTATCATGGTGAAAGAGTTGTGCTATAGACAATGAAGCATTCTCTTCTGTCAACAAGCCACAACCATTAACCTTCAAAAGCTCATTTTTATTAGCTGGGTTATCTCCATGCCTGCAGCTAGCAATACAAGAATGATGTCAAGTATTTTTCTTTTTTTTAACTTGTTAATTAGCTTTCTCAGTCCATGCAGTTATAGTAATTGGTATCCATACTTTTACACTAGTTGTGGTGCCTGCTTGGGGGGGGGGGATGGGGCAACTGTGACCAGTGCTTAATTTGTAAATAAAAACGTGCCGGTGCCCAAGGCCTTCCTCTTAAACATGCGGCTGCTGCAATTAAATGCGGGAACACGGAATACTGAGGCAGCGTAATCCTGAAGTCATCTTGGTCCTCTTTAATCCATATAATGCCACTCCCTCTCCCTTCAGCTCACTCTACCAGCTTTCTACTTTCTCTCTTTTTCTCTTCCTCCGTCTTTCCCATATGTGTAATGCTAGCAGCATATGCTAGAGGCAGAGGAATAAACCCCGGCCCTCAAAAATAAGTGTTGGTGCTCCGCACCGGAAACAATAAGCACAAATTAAGCACTGACTGTGACTGTAGTTGTGGTTCCAGCCGTTATGCTGCTTATTTTCTCTAATGTGGATAGTGATGATGTTGCCCCTGTCGTGCTGACAGCTGTGATCCCTGTTGTCTGTGAGGTGGGATCTGTTGTTAATGCTGTTGGTCCTGCTCTAGTGACTTCTGTGGATGCTATAGTGGGTGCAGGTATAGTTATCACTGTGGTCCCCATTGTGGGAGCTGTCACTACTGTTTTTACTGCTATAGTGACAGCAGTTAACATCAATGTGCTTGAAGCTATGGACACCGCTGTATTACCAAATGTGATGTCAAATGTTGCTCCTGCTGACGTCTGTGGGGTGGCAGCTGATGGCATTGCTGTCCCAACTGTTAAGGTAGCTGTGGTTGTTGTTGTGGCACTTGCTTTTGTGACAGCTTTGGTCACTGCTGTTGTGATCTCTGTTTTGTTAACTTCATGGAAATTGTTAATGATCCTGTCGAAGGAAGTCACTGTTGTGTTCACAGCTTTGGCTGCAGAAGTATTCCTGTATGTGGTGATAGCTATTTTATTGCTTTCATAATTGTTACTACAGGTATTTTCACTACTATGGCACTTTTGGTAGTTGCTTCCTTGGTCACTCATGTGATCCCTCTTATTATGAAAGCTGTAGTAGAGCCTGTAGTGTCTGCTGTACTGACAACTAAGAAGGTGTTGTCATGATAGCTATTGTTGCTGCCATGATACTTGTTGAGGTAGCTCTGGTCACTGTAGTGGTCTCGGCTGTGATTTCAGCTGTGTTTACTGCTGTGGTTCGGGCTCTCGAGGCAGAGGTCATTGTTGCTATTATCCCTTATTTTGGGATAGTCCCAGTTATTTTTGTGGTCCCTGCTACTGTAGTTACTGTGGCCCCTTCAGTTGTCTTAACTGTTGATGCTATAGGTGCAGATGCGGGTGCAATTGTTGTGCACAACAGCCACTGCCCTGACACACCTTTATACACTTACCAACAATGAATCACCTGCATGAAAGCGATGCCACCTAAACGCACAGGTACACAGACTTCTTAGTTGTGCTTTTCCTTCTATAAATTTCTATAATTGTATTAAGTATGTTATTTTTGACAAACAAGCGTAATATATATTTGAAAATATTTTATTTATGATGATCAGTAGATTATCAGCACCACCCACTTCTCCACTTGCTCTCAATACCATGGTTTAAATAATGTTTTCCATACTTGTACGTTCATTCTATCGTAACAAGTTCATTATTTATATATCATTTTCACAGGACTCTTCCTGCAACATATCAAGAAGGAGTATAAAAAGTGACATACATTTGAAAAAATGAAGAAGCTTTTACAAAGTCATTTCAAGGATGACAATTATTGCTAATGGAAGTGTTAGAGATCTGCAAAAGAGCAAAGGACAGCCCATAAAGTAAGATCATGAACTATTAACTTCCTACTCAGTTCGGTTCCTCCTCTGACTCTTCCATTTGCACGTTTTTCTTGTCCTTTTAGTCTAATTAATGGACTCAAACTCGACTTCCATTTGTCAAAACACCACATAAAAGTTTTTAAATGTCAGTTGATGAAGTGGGCCTACTGCCTTCTTAGTCATACTTTACAACAGACACTTTTAAAAGCAGTTATAATAAAAAAACTCAATTCAAGTCATCCTGACTTGTCTGCTCTCCCAAGCAAAACATACTGAAGCTTTCAAAGCAGACGCATTTATTTGATAAATTACCTTAACACAATCCATTCTGTTTTATAATTGTGCTTGCCCTGTGAATGGCCTGGGACATGGAGATCATATCTTTATTTACATTTTAAAACTGTACCTTCATAACAGAAAAACAGACTTGCTTACAACTAGAGTAAGTGATCACAAAGGCAACAAACTTCCCTTCAAAGAATGGCGAGGGATTAGTGTGCCACGGGTTGGGAAATTAAAAGCATTAACGTATGAGGTAACAATTACAGGTACCAGGTGACTCAAAAGGAAAGGAAAATCCATGCCATTACAACAGGGACACAATGGGTCCAGGAATTGCCCGGAAATCAGTCATTTCATGTCTGAGTCCCACAGGACGCAATTGCGTCAGATTTTTACAGAGAGATTTCAGTTAGTTTAGTTGATATCACTGTTTAATATAAAAAGATAACGTAAAACACTGCAGATCTAATAAAACATATGGAGTCAGTCAGAAACAGCCCCGGCTGAATTAAAAGTCCTTTGTAAGGAGGGCTATAAGTCATAATATATTAAATGAAATGTTGCATTGTGCAGATGCAGAAAACAAAAATGTGAAACTGTTAAGTATAAAACACATCAACAGCAGTGGAATGGGGGTGATTTTCTCTGCCAGCGTTAGGTGGGTAGGATGGCTTCTGAGGGGTGAGGGTTGGGGAGAAGGGGGGGTCGGGATGGGAGGCTCTTTTCTCTGTGGGAGAAAAACTGACAAACAATCAAGCGATCAATTAGTACTATATTGCTTTTATCTCAGCCACTGGTGTGGTGAGGACTCTCACTAGGCAAATATCGGCTCTCTAAGTGTGAAATTCGGGGAAGTGCACAATGCTCATGTGCTGGAATGTGTGTGAGCTCAACTCACCCAGTAAACGTAAGTTGGTCTGAGAGGAGATTCAAATATAGATGCCACACTTCCTCTTTTTAACTGGAACATTTAACTTACAAAGATAGATCATAATTTAGGCTACTCGGATATAATCTAATTGTCTGTACCTTCCAGTCTGTTTCAATTCGGGGTGTAGCCAATCTGGGAGAAAAACAATTGGATTACAAGGTATTAAAAACCAATGCTAACTCCAAGGGGCCGATGTGTAATTGCACAGCTCTTGCTCTTTGACATAAAATATATATTCTGTACAATATATGGTCCCCATGTCGACGTCCCTGAGGTCATAAATGGGCTGCTCGAGTTACTGGAGTGGTCAGGTGAACTCATGGTTTTGGGGGACTTGAATTATGTATTGGCTCGACCAATTGCAGTGCTCCTCCATGAATGGTTAAAACCAAGGCTTCCATAATTGAAATGGCCCAACTGTATTGTCAAAGGGACGACTGGAGGGCTCTTTATCCGGTGGCTCCAGGATACACCTACTATTCGGTCCCACATAAACATTACTGCAGGTTCGATTTAGTCTTTGCTTCGATAGTTTACTTCGGCACGTGGCTTTGGAAATCTGTCCTAGAGTTACTTCGGACCACAACCCTGTATTGTTTTCTTGCCAGCTTCAGGCATGAACAAGCCAAGGCCAGTTTTCCTTCCATTGCCATCTATGTATGGATCCAGAATTCGTCTTGACTATCACAGAAGAATTGATGGAGTTTGTTCACCCTAACATGGGCACAGCTTCTTCATTTGCTGTGTCCGATTCTATCAAAGCCTTTTTGGGGGGATCACTCAACAGTTTATTTATAGTCAGAACAGAGATAAATCCATTAACCTGCAGGCACTCTGCCAGTTAGTAACGCAGCTACAGTACTCCCATGTAAAGAAATTCTTAAAAGGGGCTCCTATCAACAGAAATTATACCTTTGATATCTTGAAAATCGAGATAAGCTAGGGAGGGATTCGAAGGAAAGGACCACTGCTAGGTATTGCAGGTATCAATCCGTCCAATATGAGTATGGTGAGGAAATCGGGCGAGTATTAGCACATCATATTGTAGACAGGCATTCTAAGTGTCGTATCCACTCTGTAAAAGGTGACGATGGATCTGTATATAATATCCCAGAGGAAATTGCAGAACAATTTTCTGCTTTGTATTGGGGCTTATATGGCCCCTGTGGGGCATCTGATGAGCCTGGGTTCAAACGTTACCTCCAGGATTCTAATATTTCTTTTCCTACTGGAATATCTTTTTTCTGCCCTCCAGGAGGATATTACTGTCAGTGAGATCAATCAGGTTATATCTGCATTACCTTCTGGTAAAGTGGCTGAGGATGATGCCATACCATTAGAATTCTATAAGACGTTAATTAAAATCATGTTACCACTCTTTATCAAAGTTATCCAGCATATAAGGATTAGTGGCTAGGTTAACTCATACTGGAATATAATGCAGATAGTTTATTTGGTTTTAAGAAGGGCAAGCCACCAGAGGAACTTGGGTAGTACAGCCTTGTATCTTTTGCAGATGCTAAAATATTAGCAAAGATCAAAGCTGCCTGGCTGGCTCCTTTCATGTCTGGTCTGGTATCATACTATCATCATGGCTTCATCCCAGGACATGACACTACTGCACATGTTAATACTGCAACTGTAGCTTTCTACATTGCTGAGAAATCTGGCATCAATATGGCAATGACACTTGTGGACGCAGAGAGGGCACTCAATTGCGTTGGGTGGGAAAGCCTCTGGTTGCCTTTGGTCTTACTGGACGCTTCCATGGGTGCAGGCTTTATATAAAGGCCCTAAAGCCCAACTGGCCTATGCTAGGATCTTATCTATCGCTTTTAGGATCTATCGTTGCACGAGACAGGGATGCCCACTGTCCCCTCTATTATTTGCATTGTATCTGGAACCCTACCGGTGAGCCCTTTATTATAATAATCATATCCAGCCTGTCTCTCAGGGATGTAAACTTAAAATCACTGCCTATGCTGATGACGTCCCAATATATTCTTCTGATCCGTTAGCTGCCCTAAATTGCATCAAAGATTAAGCCAGCATATTCAGCACATTTTCAGGCTATAAATTAAATTTAGCTAAAACCCAGGTGCTTGTCAACTTTCAGACTACAAATCTGATCCCTGGGGACCACCTCCTTGGCTACATACCTCAGGGTCCACCTTGCCTCATGGGTGGAACTAATTTTTAGGCTAAACTATGAGCCTCTTTTGCAAGCTGTTGTAAAGAAGCTTAAAGGTTGGAATCATTTACCAATAGGTATTGTTGGCCGGTGTAACATCATTAAGATAGCTTACCTACATTTTTATATGCGTTTCGTACAATCCGTCTGCGAGTCCCAAATTCGTTCTTTAAACAACTAGATTGAGTCATTGGCAGCATTATTTGGGGATACAGAAGGGCCAGGAAGGCAATCCAACTTATTAGACTTCCTTATAACCAAGGAGGATTTCAGCTCCCTGACTGAGTTGTATTTTTGGGCAGCGTTCGCCGAGCTACTGCGTGTCTTACAACTGTCAATCAGGACCCTGTGGCTTTTCCCTATCAATGGCGCTCGGACAAGAATGCAGACTGTTTTTATATAGACTTGGGGACCCTAATTATTTTAAGCAGTCAGATTCAAGTGTATAAAATATATAATATATATCTGTTGTGAGATCTCTATTAAATATTTTTTTTATCGCTCATGAGTTCGGATATGCCTCTGTGGAATAACCCTATGCTTCCAGCTATTTTCCAAGACTATGGGGGTCATTCTGACCCTGGCGGTCCACGACCGCGGATGCACTGCCAACAGGCTGGCGGTGCATCCATGGGCATTCTGACCGCGGCAGTACAGCCGCGGTCAGAAACGGAAAACCGGCGGTGTCCCGCCGGTTTCCCGCTGCCCTGGGGAATCCTCCATGGCGGCGCTGCAGGCAGCGCCGCCATGGGGATTCCGACCCCCTTACCGCCAGCCTGGCTCTGGCGGTTGTGACCGCCAGAACCTGGCTGGCGGTAACGGGTGTTACTGACATGGGCACTGCAGGGGCCCCCTAACAGGGCCCCACCAAGATTTTCAGTGTCTGCCAAGCAGACACTGAAAATTGCGACGGGTGCAACTGCACCCGTCGCACCCCTTCCACTCCGCCGGCTCCATTCGGAGCCAGCATCCTCATGGAAGGGGGTTTCCCGCTGGGCTGGCGGGCGGCCTTCTGGCGGTCGCCCGCCAGCCCAGCGGGAAACTCAGAATAACCGCGGCGGTCTTTTGACCGCGCAGTGGTATTCTGGCGGTTCCCGCTTGGCGGGCGGCTCCTGCCGCCCGCCAAGCTCAGAATGACCCCCTATATTTGTAAAGGCTTGGCTAATCATGGGGGTTTGTGTTTAGGACATCTCTATGATTTTAATGGTTTCTGTAAATGTGAAGGCTTGCAAAGTCTCTATGAGCTCCCTCATAATTTTTTCTTTAAGTACTTACAGGTCAGAGATTATTTTTTGGTAAAGTGCAGGCTTGCAGTTTTCCCTCTATGCTTTGATTTACTCTCCTGCTTACAAACCGCACCAAGGAAGTCTTTAATAAGTACTGTAATATCAAAGTCTGTATCAGCATCAGGCCAACAATAGTCCTCTGCTTGCTGACAAATGGAGTAAGGTTCTCTGTCAGGATACAGTTCCTTCCAAAATTCTGGCAGCGCTGGGAGCATTGGAGGGCTTGGTACACTCAACTAATCTAAAAGTAAAACAATTTAAAACTATACGTATGCTGTACTATACACCTGATAGGATAACATGGTGGGCTGGGAACAGTAGCCAGGATAAGACGAAGTGTCCTAAATGTGGCCTTCTAGCTGAAGATATTTCACAAGTTTGCCTCTTGCCCTAAGTTGGGGGGTGTTATGGGCAGGTGTGAGCCAGCTCACCAGGTTATTTATTAGCAATGATTTACAGCTTACATATAAGGAAATTAAGTTGGGCTATAGACCATGAGTAAACTTGGGACTTAAACTACTGTTATCCGAGCGGCGTGGCCAAGCCGGCGACCATAATGGCTGCTCGGCTGTGAAGCTCTGTTGGCCATTTACGCTGGGCCAATTGGGCAGCTTAGTGCTGCCCAGGATCAATAGTTGTGGATGCCCTTCCCCTTTCTATTACCAGCAAGAATTCCTCGTCCTGCGGGCTGGAGGTAGGAGTTGGCCCGATATCTTTGCAATGCAGCGGTCGGACGGAGGCCAGTTTCCTGGGATGCATGCTTGTTGCCAGCGCATGGTCTGCATCGGCACTCTGGCTACCCCACATGCGGCATGGCTCGGGGTTGACGCGGAGGGGCGCACTGGAACAAAGGCCATTAGCTTTTAAAAAATACGTAATAGTAGGCCCCAGGGAGTTATATATTCATGTCGTCTTTGAGTAACCTTTTGACACTGGGCGGTACTCTTCTCAAAATCTATACTACTAAAGGCCCATATAGACCACATTATCAGCTATGCTGCACAAGAATGATCACCGATCCGGCCTGACTAACATGAACCCTTGTGGCCCATGATACATACACCTCATTAACCCCTTCGCTGCCAGGCCTTTTCCCCCTCCTGTGCCAAGCCTTTTTTTGGCTAATTGGGGCAGTTCGCGCTTAGGCCTTCATAACTTTTTGTTCACATAAGCTACCCACGCCAAATTTGCGTCCTTTTTTTCCAACATCCTAGGGATTCTAGAGGTACCCAGACTTTGTGGGTTCCCCAGAAGGAGGCCAAGAAATTAGCCAAAATAAAGTGAAAATTTCGTTTTTTTTAAAAAAATGGGAAAAAGGGGCTGCAGAAGAAGGCTTGTGTTTTTTCCCCTGAAAATGGCATCAACAAAGGGTTTGCGGTGATAAAATCACCAGCTTCCCAGCTTTCAGGAACAGGCAGACTTGAATCAGAAAACCCAATTGTTCAACACAATTTGGGCATTTTACTGGGACATACCCCATTTTTAAAAAAATTTGTGCTTTCAGCCTCCTTCCAGTCAGTGACAGAAATGGGCATGAAACCAATGCTGGATCCCAGAAACCGCACCATTTCTGAAAAGTTGACAAACTTCTGAATTCAGCAAGGGCTAATTTGTGTAGATCCTACAAGGGTTTCCTACAGAAAATAACAACTGAAAAAAAATTATTGAAATTGAGGTGAAAAAATCTGCAATTTTTCTCTACGTTTTACTCTGTAACTTTTTCCTGCAATGTCAGATTTTTGAAAGCAATATACTGTTATGTCTGCTGGACGCTTTTGGTTGCGGGGATATATAGGGCTTGTAGGTTCATCAAGAACTCTAGGTACCCAGAGCCAATAAATGACCTGCACCCTGCAGTGGGTTTTCATTCTATACCGGGTATACAGCAATTAATTTGCTGAAATATAAAGAGTAAAAAATTGCTATCAAGAAAACCTTTGTATTTCCAAAATGGGCACAAGATAAGGTGTTGAGGAGCAGTGGTTATTTGCACATCTCTGAATTCCAGGGTGGCCATACTAGCATGTGAATTACAGGGCATTTCTCAAATAGACGTCTTTTTTACACACTCTTATATTTGGAAGGAAAAAATGTAGAGAAAGACAAGGGGCAATAATACTTGTTTTGCTATTCTATGTTCCCCCAAGTCTCCCAATAAAAATGATACCTCACTCTTGTGGGTAGGCCTAGCGCCCGCGACAGGAAATGCCCCAAAACACAACGTGGACACATCCCATTTTTTGACAGAAAGCAGAGGTGTTTTTTGCCAAGTGCCTGCCTGTAGATTTTGGCCCCTAGCTCAGCCGGCACCTAGGGAAACCTACCAAACCTGTGCATTTTTGAAAACTAGAGACCTAGGGGAATACAAGATGGGGTGACTTGTGGGGCTCTGACCAGGTTCTGTTACCCAGAATCCTTTGCAAACCTCAAAATTTGGCTTAAAAAAACACATTTTCCTCACATTTTGGTGACATAAGTTCTGGAATTAGAGAGGAGCCACAAATTTCCTTCCACCCAGCGTTCCCCCAAGTCTCCCGATAAAAATGGTACCTCACTTGTGCGGGTTGGCCTAACGCCCACGAAAGGAAATGGCCCAAAACACAACGTGGACACATCCCATTTTTTATTTTTTTTTACAGAAAACAGAGGTGTTTTTTGCAAAGTGCCTACCTGTAGATTTTGGCCTCTAGCTCAGCCAGCCCCGGGGGGGGGGGGTTGGCAGAAATGGCCTAAAATAAATTTGCCCCCCACCTTGCCTACGGGGTTGCTCCCCTTGCGTGACGGCAAAAAAAAAAAGATCCCTGGTGCCTAGTGGTTTCTGCCCCCCTTGGGGGCAGATTGACCTAAAATCTGCCAATCTGCCCCAAAGCCCCAAATTTGCCCCTCCAGGGGAGCGACCCTTGCCTAAGGGGTCGCTCCCCATCTCTTAAAAAAATAAATAAATAAAAAATAAATTGCCCTGGCGCCTAGAGGGCCCCCCACCCCCCACCCCCCCCAGGGAGCAACCCTTGTCTACAAGGTCACTCCCATTGCGTGACGGCGCAAAAAAAAGATCCCTGGTGACTAGTGGTTTCTGCCCCCCTTGGGGGCAGATTGACCTAAAATCGGCTGATCTGCCCCCAAAGCGGGCAGAAATGGCCTAAATACAATTTGCCCCTCCAGGGGAGCGACCCTTGCCTAAGGGGACGCTCCCCATCTGTAAAAACAATAACAACAAAAAAAATCCCCGGTGCCTAGTGGTTTCTGCCCCCCTTGGGGGCAGATCGGCCTAATTAAAATAGGCTGATCTGCCCCCATGGTGGGCAGAAATGGCCTAAAATAAATTTGCCCCCCAGGGGAACGACCCTTGCCTAAGGGGTCGCTCCCTTACGTGAAAAACAAACAACAAACAAAAAAACTCCCTGGTGTCTAGTGGTTTCTGCCCCCCTTGGGGGCAGATTGGCCTCATAAAAATAGGCCAATCTGCCCCCAAGGGGGACAGAAATGGAATAAATATAATTTCCCCCCTATGGGAGCGACCCTTGCCTAAGGGGTCGCTCCCCACACCTAAAACAAAAAACAAAAAAAATTATCCCTGGTGACGGCCTTTTATTAGGCCTTCAAAAAAAATGCCCTCGCAGCCCCCCCCCTCAGGATGGACCCTTGCCCAAGGGGTCGCTCCCTTATGACAATTTCCACACAAAAAAAACATCCCTGGTGTCTAGTGGGCGTTTCAAAAGCCGGATTGCAAGCAATCCGGCTTTTGAAACGCTTGGAGGGACTTCAAAGGGAAGGAAATACATGTCCTTCCCTTTGAAGCCTCTCCGGGCTCCTGGGGAGGCTCCTGTGATTGTCAGCGCGCGCTCTCGTGCTGACGTCAGAGGGGGGGAGGCGGGGGGGGGGCGGGTGTGGAAGGGGAAGGGCTTCCCCTTCCATCCCTGACTTAGGGGGGTGGGGGGGAACCCCACAGAGGGAGCGCTAGCGCTCCCTCTGGGCTCTGTGACCAGAACGTAATGGTTACGTCCTGGGCACAGCAGCACTGTGCCTCAGGACGTAACCATTACATCCTGGGCACAGAACCGGTTAAGCTGCGCTGTTGACCAATCCACGGGCCATCCATACTGGACAGTTCTGGTCCACCACTGCTGCGCTACTTGATCTGTCATTGCGTGGTATCGGGGGCTGTCGCCAACCTGATATTATTTGGTGCTGCTTGGTTGTGTCCCTTCTAATGCCGGCGCAGCGTTTGCTCTATAACCACTTGCATTACTCTGTAGTGAAACCACCTGATCCATGATATAGGAGGGGGACGGTGCGCAGCACCCTGTTGCAGAAATGGTGCGTAGGACCCCAAACAACGAAAGCTTCACTTTGAGTAACCTATTTTATCAGAAACAACTGCTACAGCTCAGCTGCCTGAGAGGGGCGCCACTGGTGGTTCAGCGGGATCAGGGATGGCTGGCACTGATGCAGTGCTTAATTTGTAAATAAAAATAGGCCAGTGCCAAAAGCCCTCCTCTTAAACACGCGGCTGCTGCAGTTAAATGTGCAAAGTAAGCAATGCTTACTACTTTTATTGACTTGCCAACTAACATGTCACAACATACTATATCAATGACAGGTACCACGTGTGCTGGAGGACGGTCGTCAGAGGTAACCTTCATGTCCTTGAACATACAAGTACCTAATAACCTTCGTAAGGGTAAGCAGATGTTGCAATACCTGTCTAGGCACAAGGGTCTTGAGGGGTCTTTGGAAATCACTCCCAAATAGGTAAATTTTCTTGTGCTACGAGAAATTGGATACACTTTCACACTTTCAAAAAGAGTTGCATAAATCATGCCTAAGGGGACCTGTTTCATGGAACATATGATTATTTAACACTAGGTAAACAGCCAAACCATCAAATTACAATAATTCCGCTTGAAATGGATATTCCCCCATTCGTGGGGTATAGGATCTTCCAATACTTACAATGAGATTTCTAAGATCTTGACAAAATGTGTATATTACAATGGCCCTTTATGCATAAACATATATATTTAGCCATTTTAATGTTATTTTGAGCTTCCTCTATATTTCATCATAGGGAATCCTAACTATATATGCAGCAATATTTAAATGACTTATAATAGTGTTCACTTGTCATAATAGCAGATTGCACTACAGATGTACCAACAATTGCTTCTCTGGGTTTATTCGCCATACCGGTGCAGCGTTCTACGTCTGCAATCTAAATAGATTCTAGTTTTCATAGCTGTAATATACAGCGGCCACTCCAATGAGTCCTTGGTACTCTAATAACTCCAGTCTCAAAACGTAATCTTTCACCACAACACTTTTTGCACGGACATTCAAAAAGTGAAACAGTAGAATCAGAATGATATGTTATCCTTTACATAATCTTTCACTGCTTTTCATAAAGTATGTTATAAGTTTTTCTGTTTTTACTGTATTGGTAAGATTTACAGTTGAAGCATTTAAAAAACATCTGGTTGCAACCTTGCTGTCTCCCCATTTTTTAGGTGACTGTCAACTAATGCATGCCTTAAAGAAATTACCCTCATGATTGTACTCTGGAGTCTATCACTACCATACCACTCAATCACTCTATCAGTGTCTGCAGAACTTTCCAATGTCTTTGAAATAAAATAGGTGGTGATCAGTCTCCACTGTGTGTTATCCCTATCCTAATATTTTGTGTTTGGGACCTTATTAAAAAGTAAGTCCTTTTTAATCTTCAGTCTTGTCCAGTCTACCACCTTTTTCAGCAGTGAACTGGGATAATCACATCCCATTAAGTAGTTTTTCTCATGGACAGGTCAAATTAAAAGAAGTTGAAAAATAATACAATCAAGGCAATACAATTGAGATATCTTCAGAACAGGCAATGGCAGGCGGTCAGTCAAATATAGGCAGGAAACAAAAGCTGCTACAACTGAAGACATTATTGCAGTGTGAGCTCGGTAGGTGATGAGAAGCCACCGCTCTGCCGAGTTACAATGATGTAGTGAAGGTGACTTGGGGACTGAATTTGGACCACACTAAGTGACGACGACCCAAACCCGATAATGTTGGAGGAGTAGCTACTGAGCACTAATGTGTGCTCCGAGAGTTGACTCGCAATACTGGTAAATACACCAATACTCCAAATGGATTTAGATACATGCAACAAACAAAAGAACCCCACACTTCAGCTTTGTGGCTTATGATGTCACCAGAACCCTTCAATTGCACCTTATTACACAGATACCCATTAACATTGCTTATCATATGAGCGTGTGATAGTCCAATACAATCACACAAATGGATTTAGATACATACAACAAACAAAATGACCCCACACCTCAGCCTCGTGGTTTATCATGGACTCAGAGCCCTTCACTGGCACCTTATTACATAGATACACATTAACATTACTCATATGTGTGTGTGAGATTGTGTGCACACAAATATAAGTATATATATTATATATCACCCACTGGAGGTCACCAATAGGTAGTTATAGTTAGGAACAAAATTTTTTTGACTTGCCTATATATTTGGCACAATTTGACAAATCTTGACAACATTTTCCAAAAAAAGTGTTTTTGCCATGTTAATTCCATAGGATCTTTAGACACACCTACAGGCCGAACTGCTGAACGGAATTACACCAAATTGAGCAGAAAGCTAGATTTTGGCACACACATTGATTGTGCTTTTTGTGATTTGGTGTACATCGGTTCAGTAGATTCGAAGTTATTTAAGAATGAAAAAAAAAATAGACATACAGGGATGTAGAGGATACAAATCTGAGGATCTGGGGTAAGAGCAAGGCCCTGACTGGCTGGCTGCAACCTGACAGAAAAGTTGTGGCTGTCATTTTGTTTGTCTCATCGGGCTACGGGGTGGGAAAAGAAGACTGAATAAACACATAAATGGTCAGGATACAGGTATCCTGACCTCATAGGACACATTGAGGGGTCCTTAAAGACACCTCAGGGGCAAAAAATTGCCCAATTAATTTTGTCCGATCTACTGTGTGGATCTGCTGATCTAGAGGAAAAATTGAATTAAAAAAGTACTGCATCGACCCCCAAGCAACTACAGATATTCATGGTTAACTCCACTAACTTTAACTTGCACCCTAAGGTAACTATAACCCACGCCTATGCCATGCACAGCTAATTACCCCACATATTACATCAATGATGACACCTTCTATTGGATCATTGATATTATCACTGCAAAATTTGCAATAAAATTATTGATGAGAAAACTGTGCATGGCAGGAGAGCAAGTTATAGTTACCATAGCACACGAGTGTCCACTAAAGGTTCCTTCTTGATTATTCAGGAAGGCCACCTACTAGCTATGGACGACATTTAAGGTTGCAACCCTTGGCCCCAGAAGTGGCAAAAGCAATGCCAAGGACAGAACAAAAGTTAAACATAGAATATTATGTATTTGAATATAAATGTTACCTGTGTGCTGTAGGGAGTGGTAACGTCCTACAATTGATGCTAATCAAAATGTATTAGCAATGCTAAAGAACAATTTAAGTCAGTAAAATTGTTTATTTCGGTCTACATTAAAACATACTTGTGGACAAAACCAGTAATGATTTCTTTTTCTTTTTGAGTGTTTCTGTTATTGTTTAATACGTTATGCTTAAACTGCATAATAGGGAAACTATTAAATCATGACACTTTGAGATATAACTAATTTGGCCTCCAATTGTTATTTTGTGTGCTAGTGGCACACTAGTTTCCTCTTCAAATAAGTTAAATTTTTAATGCAATAAAGAAAATAGCAATGTGTATTGTTCCTATCATATCACCACCCTATTTAAATTGTAGGTGGTAAATAAAATGAGCACTGTTAGCAGCTTCTGTCATTATATAATTGAACACTTCAGAGTCTACTAACTTCAGCTGTGTCAGTTTATGTGATGTAATTGGGGTCTTAAGGTCATGTGACATCACTTCCTAGAAGGATTCAGTGTCAAAGACTGTAAGAAATTGGAGTATTAGTTAAAGAGAGGTGAGAACTCACCTTAAAACTCAGAAGTAAATCCTTGTCAGCAAGAGTTGCAAAAGTCACCAAAACACTTGTGCTCAACCTCCTGGAAGCCATGGCACTTAGCAGTGAGGCTTAACTTAGAGGCAATGTGTAAAGTGTGTATTTTGTAACACAGTAACAAAGTGAAATCCAGAACCAACATAAGACAAAAGAGAATATTTTAATAAGTAAAATTACACCAAAACTACATAAATCTAAGAAGTAGAAACAGAAGTATGATTTTTTAAATTATGAGTTTAAAATAGCTCCAAAAAGTGTAAGTGTTAAACTCGGGTATCTGATTGCGTTAAGCGAGGTAAAAGTCAAAAGTCAAGGCCAACAATGATGCACTGCCGGTCGGATACTGGGGTCAGGTTGGTCCCAGTTGAATGTTTATCTCCTGGCATAGAAAGTTTTATGGAGAAAAAGTGGTCACTGACAAGATGTCAACAGAGCTGGAGCCAAAGCGGGGATCGATGACAGAGGGGTGCTGGAGAGCAGGGTCCTGGTGCAGTTGTCAATGAAGGCAAGGATATGTCCGCGCAGCTAAAGTTCAGATTCCGTGCCCAGGGCAGACGTAACATAAGTTGGATGCAGTAAAGCAGCCCTCTTAAGTCAACTTAGACATTTTCTGGAAGTCAGAGCTTTTTCAGCAGGGCAAATCATCAAGTAGGGTCTAGGACCTAGGGGCACCACTTAGGCGTTAGGAGTCCCTCCAACAGAAGCCAGCAGCAGGGCGCATGGCAGGTCCATTTGGAACTGGTCAGCCAGGCAGTTGCAGTGAGAAGTTCTCTGGAAGCTTGTTGTGTCCCTGTAGCTTACACAGGCGACAGGAAGTCAGCCAATCAACACTTGGAGTCACTTCTGGAGTCCTGGGTTCAAGGCAAGTAAGTCCAGACTCTCTCAGAATTCAGACAGCAGAGTATCTCTTCTGATTTTACACAGGTCCAGGAGTATTCTGAGGATACTACATGTATACCCAGTGCTAGCCTGTGGGTGGAAGGCAATACTTTGGCCATCCTCTAGACCAGTTTTTAGCAGCTCCCCCTCCTACTGGCTTTGCAGCCAGCCTGACTAGAAAGTCAAAAGGAAGGGAGGCCCAGGTGTGCGCTTCATCTGCCAGTAAAAGGGTGGGCATCATTGAAACTCAGGAGGGGCCTGGGCATGGCCCCCAGGCCTTCTTGTCAAGTCGGGAAACACCGCCTCACACCCAGGGCCCTTTGTCCACAGTCTGGGAGCAATACACATCTCGTCACAGGGGAAACACTGGAAGAAAAGGCTTTTGGTTTTAGGCAGAAAAGAAACAATACACTGGCAGAAAGGGTTTTGGTTTTAGACAGGAAAGAAACAACTTTCTAAAAGTGTATTTTTCATTACAGTAATATAAAAAACAACTTTACCATTAAATTTGATTTTTATTTACTACCAAATGAGCTCTTGAATTAATTACTGAGCTGCCCCCAAAATGAATTTAGCAATGAAGTGTAAGAGTGTAAACCATTGTTAGCCTATGAGACAGCCTTCCTTGCCACAGTGAAAAACAATTTTGAGGATTTTTCATGACAGGGCATTACTTTCTACATGTCCTACATTTACATACCATGCATCCTGTCTTATTAGGCAAAAAGGTCTATGTTAGGAATGATTTACAGGAAAAGGAAGATTAACTTCTATCAAAAGGATGATTTTGACAGGATGAAATGGCATTTGGAAACTGCACACCCATGCTGCAGTGGCAGGTCTGGTGAAAGGTGTTTACAAGACAACCCAAATGCCATGTTTTGAAACATGCATCTGAACTTAGAATTGCTTGGCGATTCATTAGGCTGAACTAGGAACCTATTGGAGTATTTGGGTACTTTGAGCACCGATACTGTACAGATGGACTCCTTCAGGGCATCAACAGCTATCTGGCACATCTCTTTCAGATTACCTTTTTGGGTTGCTTCTTGGAAGTCAGCTCAGTTAGAGGGGCAAGAATGGTGCCATATCCATTAGGAAATCTCCTGTAGTACTCAGTGAGGCCTAAGAAGGCTTTTACCTGGGTCTGTAAATGAGTATAAGGAGGTGAACTGCCCTATCCAATTGTGACAGTCCCTATGGACAAAGAAGGTTTAAACCCATCAAAAGGGTTATTTTCACAGGTCTAAATAGCAGTTTAGAACTGCACACCCAGGCTGCAGTGGCTAACCTTTTTACAGAGCTAGTTTTGCAGGTGGCTCAATGAGTGCTGCAGCCCACTGGTAGAATTAAATTTACAGCCCTGATTACAGGTAGTACCATATACTAGGGACGTATAAATAACTTAAATGTGTCAATCAAATGTTTAAAATTTTAACATGCTTGAAAGGGAGAACACAAGCAATTTACCACTGGTTAGCAGGGGTAAGGAGTGCAGAGTCATACTTCCCACAAAAATGGGTTTAGGAAAAGAAGGGAATAATCTGAGTGAATAGCACAAAGACATGGTCATATCCAACAAAGATCACATCATGTCACTTCCTGTGATGTTGTTTGGTCTAAGGAGGTATATAATGTCACTTATGCTACCCCTGGCATTTGTGGTGAATTAACACCCATGCTAATAGCTAAGTCAAGGAACATCACTGGTCTGGTGGGGGAAGGAAGTCTTAGTACTTCTGTGCACAGCTGCTAAAGCTTTCAATAAAAGCATAAAATATTATTAAATTACTAAGCAAGAAAATGAACCTAGGCCTAACTGAAGTTGCTTTTCATAGTCAAACTCATTTTGAACTCTGTGTGACCGATACTGCCTGACGTGCTGAAAAAGAATGGTTAACATTAACACATTCTTTGCAGAACCAATATTTTATGTATACTTTTTGCTTTAATGGGTATATTTTCAAGCTCCCAGTGCCACCCTGAGACGCCCTACAGTCATTTTTGTTTTTAATGCTAAGGCGACATCAAGGAGGCCTTTCTCCCGCGCCACATTTACAAAGTGGCGCAATGATTGCATTGCGCCACTTTGTAAACCTTCACACCACATTATGCCTGCTCCAGGCATAATGTATGCAAGGGGGCGTTCTGTTGTAGGGAGGCCTGAAAAAATGTAGCAGTGAAATTGACAACATTTCCCTCTGCCATTTTTTCTATGATTTTTAACAACTGCTCAGAGCAGGCGTTAAAATGATGCACCCATTTTAATCAATGGGCCTCCCTGTTGCTTTGCTGCACTAGCGTCAAAATGTTGATGCTGTTGTCCTAATGACTGCCATAGTGAGTCATATTGTAGATACGTCGCACCATGGTGTCAATAGGTGGGCCAGGGGTGATGCAACAAAAGTGGCGCATCAGGACCGATGCGTCAATTTCTTGGAAATATGCCCCTAAGTGTCTGAGGGAAAGAGCAAGGGGGCTCCCAATGCACAGCGAGGCAGAAGAGAGAGAGTGCTGCTTGGGTACTTAGAATTTTGGGCATCCCATTCCAGTCATTTTAGCTATTTCATTTCTCCACAGAGCAGCTTTCTGACTATTCCTAAAGAGCAGAAAGGAGCAGAGTAGCTGTTGCAGAATAATGTAATACCTGAAGCACACTGAATTGATAGCTGTGTGTGCCATATTAGAGATAGCATAAAGAATTAATTTCTGAAATTCTTAACTATATTTTCCCAGGCTTCTTCATTGTGACTAGACCAAACTGCAACTATATTATTTATTCTTTATGAGCACAGGGAGCTTCTGCCAAATAGACTGAGACGAACATAACAGGGACAGATTCAGGACACTTTACATGCAACTGTTTTGTAAACTCTATTGACTGATAATCTATTATTCTATTTTAAATAAATATATTACACCATCTTTAACTTGTATTGTTGTCCTCTGTAGAATTAACTTGTCAGTAATAACATTTTATGTGCAACTTGTTATTATACCTAAGAGCCACCCCAAAGATCAAGAGACCAGTAGTGGGCTCAATAGTAGGACGGCGTAATTTTATGAGTGGTGTTTAGCAAGGATACGCTCCTCCAATAAATTTTGGTAGCAGAGGAAACAGTTACGAGTGATAGGGAAATATAAGCTGCAAAGAAGGTAGGGAGTAACAAATAAATAAAAGTTAAGTGTACAATGCCCGGAGTCTGATTGTGAAGATTGATGAGGTGCGGTCTCTGAAGCAGTCTCGGTTGGCGGTCACAGAGTTGGTAAACAATTAGATGGGTGGAGTATTAATAAGGGTTATGCGTTGAGACATGCAGCGATTGTAATGTTTTCTTGTATATCAAATTCTGAATTGCTATGAGATATTATAGGTTGTTGAGTAAGTAAAGATAAAGAGGCTATTGGACTATGTAGTCTAAGATCCTGGGATAGATAACTATAGACAGGAAAAATTATCTGCTAGGTGAAGTGTAGTCATGAGGTGTTGTCAAAATACACAAAAATAGGGACATAAGGACAAATATAATTTTGTTGTGGTTGTAGTAATGATAAACTGGTGATTGGGGATCCTGATGTGCAAAGATAAGTATTAGGTGATTTCCCGCAGGTCTAGAACTCATCCGAGTGAGTTGTGGAATCTTGCATGAATGAGAATCCGAAAAGTTTTCAAAAATCAGTTCCGATAATCGAGAGTGCACCTTTTAATTTCTTAAGAAGAAGCAGACAATAACTGAATACTTTTGTACTGCTAATAATTAGAACTTTTTGTTCATTGTGAAAAAGGAAAAAATTGTAAAGGAGGTTTAACTGCTCCAAGGAGTGAGTTGTGACGTAACACTGTGATGCACTGGTCAGTAGGTGTGAGGTTGCGCTGTGATTGGGTAAAGTTCAGTAAAAGCTATGCAGTCGTTGGTTGATTGTATTTTTTATCTATATTGTCGTTGGATGATTGTATTTTTTATCTATATTGTGATTTGCCTAAAAGAGAGGTCAGGGCTTTGACCCATATGGAACAGATTCTCAACACTATGATACTGTGATGTTTATATTAGATCTGAATATATAAACCCAAAGCTATGACATTCTTAAAGGCTATTAGGAGAATAGTAAGAGGTGATGTAGTGATTCCAGTTAGAGAAGGTGAGGAAACTCCTCTATAGGGTACACAAGCATATCACATGATGGTTGAGCCAGGGTTACATACATGTGTTTAGCTTCTTGAATTGTGTAAGGTTACTCAAAAAGAGGAGACACTGAGATTCCTTCGGTGGGGATCATTTAATTTGGGAATTCTTGGAAAATTGAGAGATGTTTTATGTGCGATGAAACCGCCTCCTATACATACGCACTTTAAGGGTGAGAGTGAAGCAAAGGACAAATAAACGATAGATAGTGATTCACACTCTGGTGATGAGATATTGGAAGAGATGTTATCCACACGTCCACCACCATATGTAGCACTTACAACAGTTGGTATTGGAGTTATTGCCACAGCTCCTGTGGATCCAGAGATTTCACAGATTACTAGCCAGATGCAATTAATAGTGCCTGTAAAGATATAACCTGTATTGACCCAGACGAGTTTACCACAGCCAGTGATAGATCAGCCTGTTACTGCACAGACTAAAATTCAACAACCAGTTACTAGTGCTCCTGCACAAATCAGAACATCTCAGACAATATTTCCAGTAAATGTTCCAGTTAATCTGATCACAACTGCTCAAGTGTCTAGATTAGTTGTTCAGCAGACAGTACCAACACAGGTTACACCGACTGTAGTGATTCAGCAAACAGGGGATACTCAAGTAACTAGGTTTTTCCTGACTTAACAGAAGTTATAGATTGTTGTGTGGACTCCACCACAAAATATTCAGGCATTAGGGCAAGGTAGATGGTTTGTCTTTACAACACAGACTACACCAGCTAGTGTATGCAAGGGGATGCAAATGAACTGTGGATTCCTCCTTGGATTGAACAAGTTATTCAGAACTGTACAAAAGTGGAGGATGCAGAAAGACCAAGTACTTAAACAAATGTAGAAACTAGTCCAGTTACTCAAGGGGAAAGGCCAGTAAATGTGCCACAATGAATGTTGAATTAGAAGAAATCCTGATGGGATGTTTAAATCTAGAGCATATAGAGCAATACCAAGAAAAGGAGTTGCTTTGTTTGTGTGAGAAAATCATGAGTAAGGTTGCTATTGTAAATGGTCGAATGACTGAATTGGCAAAAGAATAAAATGTAGATATTTTCAAAAGCGTACCACTGCAGAGAAATTTCAAAGTGCAACTGGATGATAAGTCAATTGAAAACATGCATTCTTCAGAGTGGCAAATTCATCTTACAGAACTAATTAAGTGCATGCAGAAATGGAGTGAGATGGAAAAATATGAAACTAAGTGGACACAAAAGCAGGACAAGAAAACGAAACAAACTGAACAAGCTGAGGAGAAAATAAAGCAGAAAAAGCAGCAAAAAGATACAGTTACAGCATACCCATTGAGAGAATCCCGAAGCGGAGCAGATGTACATGTTTCTTGGAGTAAGGGAGGCCTTTTACCATTTACAAACAATTTTTCAAATTTAAGGGACAGTCTAATGCAGTGGTATACACAGGTAGAGAGGTTTGTGAGATTGTCTAAAGTGATGTGGATTGATTTAAATACCTTCTTTGATATTGTGGTTCCAAGAGATTTGTGGGCAGAATGGAAGATTGTTGCTCAATGGCCAAACTTCCTATAGATTCATTTAATAATGCACCATCACCTGTGGTTATGACCAAGTATATTAAGGCGATAACATTTTTGAAAGATAGAATTCCACCTAAGGATTTGGTTTGTTTGTTCACTTCTTGAACTGCGCAATGTAAACTTACCAGTAAACTCATTGACCTGGCACTACTCTTAGCAAAGCGCCAACTGGCAATGTGCTGGAAATCCACTACGACTCCATCCCTCGCTCTATGGCTATCTGACCTGCGCGCAGGGATACTAGCTGAGCAACAGGCGGCACTCACTGCCAGCACTTGTGGCACACCTTCGGCCAGGCCACCAGATTGGCAGGGATTCCTGGAAAGTGTAGAAACACAATCTGCTATACGAGTATCCTGAGTAGGCCCGCCGTGCTTCCCCGCATACAGGTTAACATTGGCCAGACACACCACACACTCCTAGCCAGGCAGTCCCTTCCCTTGGTCACGAAAGAACCATAAGGAGCATCACAAGCCAGAATTACCGCACCTCCTTACAACCCTGATGTATAAAGCTGAGTTCGGTGATGGAACTGCAGGGTGCCGATTCCCCCTCACCACCTGCACACCACGCCAAAGCTTATAATCCGCTAGCTGCTACACATGGACCGACGACGTTCACACACCACAGTCTAAATTTGTTTTATATGTTGGTTAACTTGGGTACAAAGAGATGACATGCAAGGCCACAGGACACAACCATCTCTGCCTATGACATAATACTGAACAGGCACTGCTAATGTCTCATGTATGTAATGTGTATCCACTTTCTGCTGTTCCGCATCATTTGGAATGTATATTAGACCGCTATGTTTGTTTAAATGCTGGATATAATATGTGTCTTGTACCGACTTGTTTATTTCTTTCAACTCAATAAAAATATATTTTTAAAAAAGGATTTGAATTATCTGAAGTTAAATAGAATGCAGCAGGAAGTTAAGGGAAGAGTGCATGGGTTCTATGAGTGATTGATGAAGGCTTTTCAGCAGCATACAGGGCAGACACATCTAGATCCAGGAGACATGGGGTTTTTAATTAGCACTTTTCAGCCTGTTTTAAGGCCTGAGATTTGTCAGCATATACAGCTGATTGTGATTTATTGGCAGACAAAGACTTTAGCTGAAGTATGCACAGTATTGTAGTGATGAGCAGGAGATGAAGCATAAAAAAATGAAAGAGAAATTCACGTTTGCAAAATAGGGTTTTCAAAATGTATTGGGTGGTGAGAATGTTAGTGCAATTCAGAATATGAGAGGAGTGTCATCGAGTGGGATTAAGACAGGAATGCAGGTATTGCCAGGAAGAGGAAGGGGTTTTCCTGTTGATCCAGGTACAGGTGTTGAGGTCACGTTGCTAAAGAAAATGACCACATGTCACATGTGTGACAGGGTGGGGCATTTGAAGGGCAAATGTAGGTGTCATCCAGACAGAAACCCAAATTAGTCATGTGAATCAAGCCCCATTACAAAATAAAAGCCCCAGCACAAAATAAAAATCAAATTGGACCCATGTCACAAGCTCCTGTGATTTAACCTAGTATGAAGGGAGTATGTTGTAATCAGAAACAAATGCCTAGAATGAATCAAAGTGTGGTGCAGGCTCACAATCCCAATGTAATTAAAAAATTCACAATGATTGATAACAGGATATGCTAAACTCTGCCACGTCAGAATGACAGTGCCTGTAGAAGGGTGAATGGCCACCAATTGTCATTTCTTATTGACACTGGAGCTTACTATTCCACTGTGAGAACAGAGGAAGTGCCAGACTTTCCCCTCTCAGGATGAGAAATACAAGTTGTGAGAGTTGCTAATATGTCAATATAGGCTCTTTTGAAGCAAAACATCAGTTTGAAGATAGTGATTTCAGTCACCTTAACCTATTGGCAAGGTATTTACTGTGCAAGTTAAACTGCACCGTCAGTTGTACTCCAAATGGAATTGAGTTTCAAACACATGACGATGACACGTAGTTAAAATTTAACCCAGGGGAAACAGCAGAGTTCTATCCCATGTTGGTCTTAAATAATTTGCTAAATGAGATAATTGAAAAGTTTAAACCTGAAGTGTTGGATATATATAACTGGAATATACATTGGATTAATCATAGGGGTAGAACCAGTCTGAATAAACAAAGCCAAATGCAGTTTTTCCAAGAACACCACCTTACCCAGTGACTCGAGAAGTGGTAGAAGGAATCACATCTTTGATTAATGAAATGCTAGAAAAAGTAATTTTGAGGGAAATAATCGGAATCCCATGAAACTCACCAATTACGGTATTAAGGAAGTCAAATAGCAAAGTCAGGATAGTGCATGATTTTAGGAGAATAAATTAGATTGTAACCCCATGTTGTCCTGTGGTTCTGAATTCAGCCACCATATTTTATCAGATTCCATGTACAGCTGAGTGGTTCATTGTGACTGATTTGTGTCAGGCTTTCTTTTCAATACCTTCCACAAAGATAGTCAATTCTTATTATCCTTCGTATTCAGAGAGACCGTATTAATGTGGTGTTGTGTCCCACAAGGGTACAAGGAGAGTCTGTCCCTTTTTAATCAGGTACTGAAAAATAATCTAGAGTCCTTGACACTACCTGGAAGTTCAGTTCTGATTCAGTACATTGATGACCTCCTGATTGTATCAAGTACTAAGGAAAACTGTATGGATTCCATAGCAGTGTTAAACTCTTTGGATGAGAATGGACACAAGATATCACCTAACAAATTGCAATACTGTCAGAGAGAAGTACAACACGTAGGACACATTATTGAAAATGATATGAGGAAAGTGTCCAGAGAGAGTTGAGATCGTTTTGAGAATGAATCCCCCAAAGACACAGAAAGAAGTCACAATGTTTCTCAAAATTGTTGGCTACTGTAGACAGCTGACACCAACATTTCCTTGGTGGCAAAACCTCTAGTGAGGATAACTCTCAAAGATGTAACTGATCTGATTCTATGGAACAACAAATGTATGAAAGAGTTCCTAGAGCTGAGGGAAAGTCTCTATTGGGACACAACACCGAGAATGCCAGACTATACAAAATAATTCATTTTGTTTTGCGGTGAGAGAGACGCACTCTCAGTGCAAACTCAAATTCATGGAGGCTACAAAAAAACTATAGCCTATTTTTCAGTGACTTTTGATCCTGCAACGGCTGTATTGCCAGACTGCCTGAAAGCAGGGGCTGCAGTGAGCATGAGTCTTGAGAAGTGTGAAAAAATTGTTATTGGATTTCTTTTGACTGTCATTGTCTCACATTCGGTCAAGGTGTTACTAACAAAGACTAAAACAGAGCACCTCACGAATTTGAGACTTACCAAGTATGGACAACAGATACTATCTGGAGACAATGTTGTTCTGAGGAGATGTCAAGTTCTAAATCCTAGCACGCAGTTGCTCAAACTTGAAGAAACTGGAATAGTTCACTTCGATCATGATTGCCTTGATGTCATGGATCCATGGCCCAAACCCAGACTGGATATAAGAAACGATCCTTTGGATAATACAGATTATGTTCTATTTGTGTATGGTTTATGTTTGAGAACAAATGAGCAATGCTTAATAACAGCATATGCAGTATGCACCATCCAGGAAATAGTTGAGGCTTCATGGCCTCAAGGTATTTCTTTAGCGCAAGTTGCAGAATTAACTGCCCTTACCAGAGTTTGCAACGCGATGACCAAAATGTGGGTGACTATATTCACAGACAGCCATTTTGGATTTGGTATGGTCCATGATTATGGGTAACGGTGGTCACAGAGAGGATTCATGATCTATGCTGGTAAGCCTATTAGAAATGAACAACAGGTAAAATGTGCAGAGCATAGGAGTGATTGTAACTATGTCACACTCGGAAACAGGTGCTCCGATGAAGTGGCACGCTATTGTGCACCTATGTCATGCGCTTACAATGATCATATATGATAAAAAGTCATGAAGGTAGTTTTCTTGCTATGATTTTGAGAACAGCTGACAATTGGGATAAATTGAGACGACTGCAAGAAAACATACCTGATGGAGAGAAACAAGCTTGGATCAGGACAAGTTGTGGAATTAATGACAACAAAATGTGCAGGTGGCAATAAATAATGTCCAATATTACAGTTTACCTGTCCCAGTGACTCGATATCTTAATGGACAGGCATCATTAGGACCTTCACACAGTTCTGGTAGAATTTCAAAATCAGAGCCTGTGCAGTAGCAGTATTTCACAAGTGTGTGACATGTCAGCAAATCAATACTAGCAAAAGAACATATCTCACATTAAGTCAAGGAGGAAGATCAGACGATCCTTTTAACCAGATGCAGATGGATTTCATAGAGAGCCCGTTTGCAATGGTTTAAGGTATGATCTGATGATTTTTTGCATTTTTTTCCGATGGGTGGAAGCCTACCCAACAAGGAGAAATGATAGTCTCACTGTAGCAAAATTACATTTCAGGGAGCTAATACCCAGATAAGGTATGTTTGACTCTCTAGAATATGATCAAGGTACTCACTTTAACAAGGAGATTAATAAATTATGTGCAGCATTTCGAATTGAATAGAAGTTACACTATAGTTATTGTCCATAACCTCCAAGCATTGTAGAACAGTCTTCACATAAACACTTGAAGGCACTTGGGCTTTCCAAAGCAGGCACACAGAATAAAGCTGAAAGAAGATTACCTTACTCATCCCAGGTGCATGTTGGAGATTTCTTTCACAAACCCTAGAGGTCAAGTTAAGTCTACAAGAGCACGCACAATGGAAAACAGCCTTCTTATTCTGGCTTCTGTAATTAATTTACTTTTCAAGCTCAAGAACTAATACAAGTGCAAGGATAGGCACCTTATATCAGAAAGCTAGGCTTGTATTGGTGCATCTTCTCTCTTTTAGTACACCAACCCTAAGCAACCACTTAATCAAGCAACAGCCAGCTTCACAACAAAGTGAACACAACAATATTCAGAGAGAGTCGTTTTTGTGCCATTTAAGTCTTGCCTCTGAATTCCTCTTATTGCAGTAGGTCAGAAGTATGGGTTGACTGTAAACTGTTTACCAATCGTTAATGCTCACCCACGGCCCTGTAAAGGACCCCATGAGGACAGGCAGGCCAGACGGAGAAAGCAATAGAACTACCTTTGTCTCAACAAGGAAAAGTAATTACTGATACATTTCAAGAAGTAAATTCAGAGAGGCTGACCAAGGTTGATGCACTATCTAGGATTACCTCTTTTCAGCACATTTCAGGAAAGCAAGTGTAGTTCCACACAACTGTGCATAAGCAGTGGGACCTGCTTGGATTTTGCCATTATGTCATACGCTTTCAATTAGTAAATATTTAGAAACTGTATCTCTTCAAATAAATGTGGAAATGTTGGTGTGTCAATGACACGTTATCCGCTATACCAAGAACAAAGAAAAATGATAAACGAGGTCAGATGACTCACTTGCCTGTAGATAAGCAGTGTGTTCTACTGCTGTCAATTGCCCAAACAGTGCTAGAAACAAGGCAGGGAAGAAGAAATCAACGTTCATCTACTTTCAGTTTTAAAAGTAGTACTCTGATGTGGTGGCGTTCATATGCTCCACGTATTCTGTGTGTGTATTTTTGATGAAATTGGTCTTTGAGTACCTCCTGGTAGACCTGACCTTACATTAGTTCTTATTCCATTTACTGAAGTGGTTAGCACAAAAGTGAATGTCTGTTCATTGTTGAAAAGCGCATCACAGTTGAATGCGATAAGATAGAAATGAGACTACAGAGAAGCAAAATGCTTGGAGACTTGAAGTGGGCCAGATGAAATTCCATACATATGATATAAGGGAAATTTGATTTTTCAGGAAGCCAGAAAGCAGGACATTCCTGCAATCGGCCTTAGTTAGCCCTGTGATTCACCAGAATATTATGTTCTGCTAAAATCTAGTGAAATTTTTCCCTTTTGATCATATTTGTTTGTTTCATTTTTATATAGCAAGAGCTTGGCCTAAACTCAGTAGATTACTTTACATGAATATGAGATTCTGGGCCATATGTACTAGATCATTTTCCAATAGACACAGAATGGGTAAAACCCTTTGATACATCTGGCCAGGTGTCACAAAAAATACGTGAAGTAAATAAGCCATGCCCATTCTGTAAGAGAGTGATAAGGGTGAAGTTTGTAGCTGGTAGTACTGTTAGGAGAACATTACTGCAAATGTATGTCCAGAACATGGTGCTGTAGCACCCTGTCATTTACAGAGAGCATATCCTTCATTAAATTGGTATCTTGAAATAAATGGCTACTAAATTTGCATTACGCTTTCAGTATTACAGATAAACCTACATTGTGCACAAACAATAATGTAGAAATCTGATTTTAACAAATATTTATCATTTGCATATCACACTACTAAAGTGTTCTAATTTTCTTGGTACCATTAAAATCTTTTCTTCCATCACACTTCAAAATTTAAAAAAAGACAATGTACCTCATTTCTAATTTCATTATGGCTGACATATGTTTAAATATGTGTACAGATCATTTGCATGTCTTTAAATGTTGTGTGTTAGAAAAAATTACACTCTACAGCCTTCTCTTTCACTCTGTTATACTGAGCAAGATTGTCAGATAAAATCATTTCACTTTTCACTTTGCAGTCACAGGAAGAAAATAAAACACCAATCTCGATGTTAAAAGAGTAAGTAGCAATTTCCCAGAAAACAATGCATGGCATTTGACCTCTTTCTTTGAACACACAACAAAGGGGACAAGAAAACAAACCAAATTTAAAGATCTCTAATTGCTTATTCACTCTAACACAATCATTTTAGGGCTGCTAAAGCACTTCCTACACCCCTAGTACTAGCATTTATGTATCCCATCCACTGTATTACAAGTGACATTGGAGATAATGCTCCTGTAGTATTGCAGCCATGATATCCCCCAAGTTTGTGATGGAGTATCCAGTCAGCCAAACCCTGAATAGGGCCCTAAGTGATTTGTCCAGAATCACACGATGCAGAGCCAAGGCCAGGATTCAAACCAAGCTCACCACTTCCAAGGTGGACAGCACGAGCCATTAGACCACATCTCCTCTCACAATTTTAGTGTATAGGCTTATGTGCAACATTTACCAAGTAAGAAACCCCAGGATACAGTTTGAGAGACTAGTATTTGGGAGATACAACCAGTTACGGAATTGACATGCAGGTCCAGATTCATAAAGGTAAATAAAAAAATGTCGATTTACTCCTGTATTAATTTCACACCTAGTCAGATCTGTCACTGGGGTGGAGATCCTCCTGCAGTAAAATGTTTAAAACTAATTGTATGGAAAAGAAAAAACAAATTAATTAAAAAATATATATTATTACCTGCAACTAATATAATAAAACGCTACAGCACGTTTTTGAAAAAGTAATTATCTTTTTAATACCTAAATAATTAAAACATTAATTCAATATATCAATGATTTTCAATCAAAATCAAAAAACCCAACCTATATTTTTTATATGTAATTAATATTTATTAAAAGTCATTTATAAAACAACTGTGGGGATGTTGTAATGCTGGTAACCATTGTACACCAACAAATTAGTTACATAAAGGATGTCCTTGAGTAGGGGAGGCTAGGGATATCTGCTACTGTAATGCTTGGTTCTTCTTCATGTTTGTGTCTGTATATGTCCTTGTCCTCCAATTACGGGATAAACAGATATTGTGATGTCTCGCAATGATATGCACTGCACAATTTTTTTTGTTTTGTTGTTATGCATATTAAACTCAATAAAATAAAGTTATAAAAGAAAATGTAATTTATAGCTATGTGTTTCTGTATTATTTTATTGCTGTATAATGAGTTTGTATATTTAAAAAAATGTAAAAGTAGAATTTAGTTTTTTAGTACAAAAACTACTTTATATACAGTTAAAAGTCAAAATTATGTATTTATTTAATATTATTTCCTATAGGGTGTTCTATTAATTCTCTACCACCATTATTTTCTACTGGAGTGAGTTTCAGTACCTGTGAGCATCCATGTGAAAAGCAAGACTTTGCTGCTGTTTTAGGATTCTTTTGGCTGTAGAATCTTTAGAAGCGTAGTTTGGGAACAATAATGGCTCTTGTTTGGGTTGATCTTTGTATTTGTATGTCTTTCCCAAATCTCTTCCTTACCTCTCCCGAAACTCCCACATTTACTATCAAAACATAGGTGCATGTGTGCAGAGATCTACACATCTGCGGCAGGAATCTCTGCACAGATGTGGTAAAGGTCTCTGTATGTAATTTTTTGTTTTTGAATTAAGTTTTGCAATACTTTAGTAGCAGCCTAGTAGTAACAGTTTAGTACTACCAAACATACTACAAAATGTAGTTTGTGAAGTGAGCAAGTTAAAATTCCCATATGTAAAACAAATTATGGGTATCAGGAATTTTGCCTAGCCGGTCTCTCGCTACACTGGTACCCCACCAGTGTTGGTAAGTATAATACTGTAAAAGTCAATCTGAGATGACATGCAAATAATGTCCCAAGCACTTGTACCTGGTCGCAACATCATTTATCAATATTTATAATTTTTCAAACAGCCATCATTTTTCTAACACCCAACACATGTTTTGCTTCTTTGCACTTCCTCAGGTAAGGCACCTACACTGAGAACACTGTTGAGTCCATAGTGAAGACCATACCAAACAAACATGATTATTTACCCTCTCGAAAGATTGATACAAATGTGGTAATTTTATTTGCTGCAAGTATGTAATAGATTGCACCCAAACCTTTCAAAACAGCAAAAATGGGAAGTATTACAATAATGTTTCCTTTAGAAATTGAAACACTCCCTGTTGCATACATATGATGATATGCACCTGTGGGAAGCAGTACATTGGATCTACAATGACGTAACTAAAAACAAGGTGAAAAGAACATATTGGAGTAATTAAAATGTTTAACACAAAGTATCCCATGGTGGTATATTTTAGAGAGAAACACTATTTATTTGAAATAGATGATACTCGTTTTATAGGGATTGAACTTGTCACATTGGATAGGACTGGTGGTGATTTAGAAACAAAGGTACATTATGGATTGATATGTAGATAGAGAGCTTTATACTTTGTTAAGAATTAATATAATATTGATGCTGTAATATTGCGTGATGCAGGAAATACGCTTAATAAATGCCTAATTTAAATATACATTTTTAAGGATATTTTTCGTAGGCCTAATTTCCACAATATGGAATTGGTGCACTAAAACAGATACTTGATATATTCTCTAGAAACATGTATTTACAAGACGGATGTAGAAGATTAAAGGTAGCATGAATGAGTATTGACTAGTGTAAGGGACATTTTGTTGTGAAGTGTATGGAATCTGATGGGAGAAACATGGAAACAGTCAAAGCTTTGAGACTGTATGTTGATGAGTTAAATAAATTCTCCAGTTAAAAAAATTCCAGATCACCACTATAGTTTGTTTATTTTTGAAGAATTATGCCTACAGGCCTAATGTTCAAAATAAGGCTTAGATGCAAGAACGTAGACACGTAGCATGTGGTCTGTTGCAGCAGAAAAGGCTTGAAAGCAGTAAAGATTGTAGTGGTAAAGTTGTGTCCTTTCAAGCTCCCTATGGACAGTGATTGTTGTATTAACACATTGTTTTTAGGATTGACTGAGAATTGCTTAGAATCAGGTTAGGAAACAATCATATGAGACTATAAATATCGTAAAAATCACTTAAATATTCAGATACTGCTAGTAATTGATAAAGAATGAATACTTTTATATTTTTTTTTGTGTATAGTGTGCTAATAATAATAGATCATGTTAGTAAAAAGTCTTTTCTAATCATATTTATTGTAAGCACCCATACAAAATGGTTGTACGACGGAACACCGATTTCCTAAACAACTAGTGCCTTAACAACGAGGTCGGAACACCGACCTAATTGCTACTACTAATGATTTTCGTTGTAAAGGCATTCCTGATAAAAGCATTACTAATAGGCACCATTAACCCTACATCCCTCGCCCCACCCCCCACCCCCTCCCCAAAACCTAAACCCCCTGACCCCCCACCCCAAAACCAAAAACCCCCTGACCCCCCACCCCCTCCCCAAACCTAAAACCCCCTGACCCCCCACCCCTCCCCAAAACGCCCCACCCCCCCAACCCCACCCCAAAACCTAAAACCCCCAGACCCCCCACCCCTCCCCAAAACCCAAAACGCCCCACCCCAAAACCTAAAACCCTCTGACCCCCCACCCCTCCCCAAAACCAAAAACGCCCCACCCCCCAACCCCGCCCCAAGACCTAAAACCCCCTGACCCCCCCCACCCCCTCCCCAAAACCAAAAACGCCCCACCCCGACAACCCCGCCCCAAAACCTAAAACCCCCTCCCCAAAAACACCCCACCCCCCAAAAAATCCTAAAACCCCCTGACCCCCCACCCCTCCCCAAAACCAAAAACGCCCCACCCCCCAACCCCGCCCCAAAACCTTAAACCCCCTGACCCCCCGCACCCTCCTCCTGCGTCCTCCTCCTTCGCCAACTCCCTTCTTTGTACCTTAACTACGCATGTTCGTAGCTCAGAACATACGTAGTTAAGGCACAAAATAACGGAGTCGTGGTTAAAAAAAGCGTTGTTGCGCTTTCGTTAACCACAACTTCGTTAAAAAGACTTCGTAATAAAGGATGTTTCCCCACACAAAATATCTTGGTACTCAGTTCAGTTTAATTGTAGGTAATTCTGGAGAGTGAAGTGGTTACAAAGATGGAACTTAATTGGATCAAGCCAAAGGTTCGAGACAGATGGTATTTCTGTTTAGTTTTGATGTTTGTTAATGAGAAATGTATTCATACTTAATATATTATTATTTAGCTTAGCATACTTAATTGCAGAAAACCTGGATTAGCATAGTTGTTACTAGGATGAAACATAATGGAATCAAGTTAGGGGTTTGAGACTACTGGTATTTGTAAGAGAACTAATAATTTTGCATTTTATAATTTCTTTTTTATTTTGCTCTCTCTCTCTCTTTGGAAAGAATTAACTTGTAAAGAATAATTAATGAAAATATAATTATTGTATTTTCTTATACGGATTTGGGGTGGAAGTAGGAGACAACCTTGCTAATATAATGCTTAAAGTCCGTATAAGCATGGAGTGGCAGTTGTTTTGTTTTAAAAATCATAATTGAGTACAGACTAACATGTAAAGACAATTAAGAAAGGCAGCTATTCAGAAGTGGTCAGATTTGAGGTTTTTTTCTCTGCAAAAGAGCTCGTAGTAGTGGTGCTCTGGTACCCAAGCCACGTACACAGGAAAGAAGATGGAGAGCAGACCTGTAGCCAAGTTGCAAGATGCCCTTAAGATATAGAAGGCAGACTGCGTTGAAGTTTGATGAGATGCTTAAGTTAGATAAGATCTTTTGTAAAAAAAAAAAAAAAAATACATGGAGCATGCTGTTGTTTTATTGATGCAAGGAAGGACTGAACGTTGGGGACACAAAGCTTCTGTTAAGGTTTGACATGGGAGATTGAATCTGCTTATGCGATACATTGTTACCACAAGTTTAAAAATTATTAATGGTGAAAGTGTTCAAGGTGGAGTCAGTTAGGGTTTGTAAAAATGTATTAATCAGACCGAATTACCACTGTTAAAAGGGAGAAATGTATATCGGGGACACAGAGTTCCCGCTATGTTTTGAAGTGGAAGGTCAAAATGAAAGAGCTTAAGGAGATTGTTTCTTCCCCTGTGGTTTATTGAAAACATTTTCTTAAAAAAAAATTTCTGAAATTTGGAGAATGTTTCTGAAAGCATAATAACCAGTAGCTCGTTGTTGCTCGACAATAAAGTAGGAGTTTTTAGCATCACAATGGAGGCAGGAATGTGGGTATGCTACTTATGTAGTTTGCAGATTCCCGTATCATGGGGGAATAAAGACTTTTCTGTTTTGAATTTTGGAGCACAGAAAGTAGAGAATAAAGGAAAATAATAAGCGGAGATGTCCTTCACAAGTTGCGAACTATGACAGGTGAGAGCTTAGAGAAAATGTCTCTAGTCATTAAGTAAACTTCAATTACAAATAACATGTAAAGTGCAAATAATGAATTTGAATATATGTATATATATTTTTTTCAGGGAGAATATATCCAGTTTAGAAAAATAAAAGTGAAGCACAATGGGGATACAGATAGGGCCCTATTATGAGTTTGATGGACGGGAAAGCCCGTCCGCCAAACTCCTGACACGGTGGCAACGGCAGCGACAACCTCACCAGTGTTAAGAATTTCCTGCTAGGTTGGTGGGAAACAGGCTACAGCACTGTCTCTGGCTCATAATCAAGCCGGCGGCAATGCTGAAGCCTGCAGGGTGCACTAGCACTCTCGCAATGTTCACTGTCTGCAAAGCAGACAGTGAACATTGCAATGATGCTACCCAGGGAGGGCCCTGCACTGCCAATGGCAATTGCATGGGCAGTGCAGGGCCCTCCTGCACCAGTTGCCCTCCAGCCTTTCCATGGCAGTGCTACCACTATGAAACCGCTGGTGGAGAAGGGGGTCGTAATCCCCAGGGCAGCACTGGATAAGGATAAGGACCGCCACCAACCTCTAGACCAACGGAATTTGAGATCCTGGCGGCCCAACTGCCAGGGTTGTAATGTGGCAGTCCAGACCGCCTTCACGTGTATGGCACTCTAGAGACTGCCACACTCGTAATAGGGCCCCTAGTGAATAGATATATGCAAAGCTCAGAGTATGAAATAAAGGTATCTAATCATTTATTTTATTTAGAAAGGTAAACCTATAGGAATATGTTTTTTGATTATAAATAATTTAGAGTTTAAATTAGTGCGTTCGTAATTGCCACATATGTAGCAAAGAACTTGGCTCAATCACAGTTTGATTCCACATATGAGAACAATGCAGTATAAACAAGGGATAAGGTTACAGAGTTCTATCATAAAACAAAGATGTAGGAGTGTGAGAACAAGGTATCTATTTATCATTTATGTTGCATAATTTGGAATGGTAAGAATATGTTATTGAGTTTAAACACAAGGACATTAGAGCTTTCAATAGTGCTACATATATAGCAACTATAGGTTTAATCCATTTGCAAGAATAATATAAAGTAAAGGAAAAAAAGTCATAAGATACTATTGTATAACAAAGATGGGTGAAATATCAAAATTGCAATTCCCTAGGTACTCAATGTGTGGTGTTTTAATCTTTTCTATAATTTGTTACAGGAACTTTGTGATATATTCCTATTAATCTGTCTTTTGTCCTATAATAATGTGCAGATATGAATACCACAAAATAAAACAGATGTATGAAGATCTAATGGGAAGTCAATATGTGTTTGTGGTTGAGTTATGAAGATGTATGATACATAGCATATATTCATATAAGTGAAAATAAGATATTGAAAGATAAGAAGCACATAATGCGGTCTTATACATTGTTTGGTCAATCTAAAATTGATATTTATTCTCTTTATATTTGTTTCATCCCTGAAAATGGCACAAAACATGTGCTGGCTGTTGGAAAAATGATGGCTGTTTGAAAAATGATATACATCAATAAATTAAGTTGTGACAAGATGGCTGTCACAGGGTCAGAGTAATGGAGGCTCACAGGCGATACTGTAGTATATAAGGTTTATTAATTTAACGTAAGTAACAGTTCTACAATTCCTTTCTTTTCTCCTTTGTCTTTCTCTTCCTTTTCTTCTCTGTGTTCTGATGCAGCCTTCACACTCTTTATTCTTCTGTTCCCAGATGGAGACTCAGAGGCGAATGGAAGGAAAGAAGAATGCAATGTTGGTTTTGGTTGGTAAGTATTACTACTGATATGTTTTATTTTCTCTCCCTTTTGTCTGGTCTGTCTTACTCTCCCCCTCTTTTGAGTCTTCTTTCTCCTTTCTTGCTGGCTTTCTCTTTCTTTTTCTATGTTGACATTTCCCTCCAGTATTCTTTCTTGGCTGTCTTTTTCTCTCTCTCTCTGCTCCTTTGGTTCTCTCCTGTTTTCCCCGTTTCTCTTTCTGGCTTCTAGTTTTATTCTCCTCTCTGCTTGTCTTTTCCCACCTTACCCAAACAAATAGTCTGCTCGGTATTTCCCTCGTGGTGCCCATGAGAAAATGTGGGGATCCAAAATAAAACATCAACAGGACTAAATTAAACAGTACGTATGTATTGTGCACCTAGGATGTTCACTCCATTCACTCGTTTCTTCTTCCCACCTTCCCCCCTCTTTTCAAACACAAGGAAACAGAAAACAAATCACTATAAACCCTCCTCCCAACGTTCCCGATATTTCCAGCTCCCCGTCTTGTTAGAGGTCCATACCCGACTAGGCCACGCTCTTCCCTGAGCACGGCCGGTCTATTCGCCTTGTCGCCTCCGGTCCGTCCCACCGGGCGTCGTGAGGGTTGTTGTGCTGCTGCAGCCTTTGTCTGCTTTGTTCGGGCGTCGTCTCCTCCTCTCCGATCCACTGCTGGTGCCGGCTGTCTTTGCTGTTGGTTTTGGGGGGAATCCGTTGCTCTCCTGCTGAGGACGTCGTGGGTTTAAAAACCCCTCCTTCTTCCTGGTTCGTTCCCTAATTGGCAGCCGGAGCGTCTATATCCGGGTTAACCTGTCTGGATTCGATGATGCCCCCGAGGTACGACTGTGCCGTATCTTTGATGTTCAACCTGCACAATGGCATATTATTTTCATGTCATCTCAGAATAAATTCTCAACAGTGAGCCAGTGGAGGTTTTTTTAGGTGTTCTGTGATGTGTTCTCAGCGGGGGGTGTTTAAGACGAGTCTTGCAGCAGCGTTCTGAATTTGTTGCAGCTTGCTCAGGATCTTCTTGGAGGTTCCGGCAAAGAGGGTGTTGCTGTAGTCAAGTCTGCTTGTGATTAGGGCATGTGCCACAGTTTTCCAGCAGCTGGGTGGTATCCATCTGAAGATCTTCCATAGGAGTCGAAGGGTGTGGAAGCGACGGAGTTGACCTGTCGGGTCATGGTGAGCGTTGAGTCGAGGATGACTCTGAGGTTTTGTGCATGGTCTCTTGAGAATAGGATCAATTTCAAACTCCTCGTACATGCCTACAGTGCCCTCCACAACAGCGGACCCAGCTACCTCAACCACTGCATCACCTGGTACTCCCCTTCCAGACCTCTCCCCTCATCCCAGCAGTCGCTCACCAACGTACCCCACATAAAGAAGTCCTCGGGTGGAGGAAGATCTTTCTCATACCTGGCAGGAAAAGTTTGGAACACCTTACCTCCTCACCTCAGAAAGTTGCCATTGCTGCCTCAGTTCAGGAAAGACCTCAAGACCTGGCTCTTCAACTGATGTCTGAGGAATACCCCTCAGCGCCTTGAGACCATATGGGTCAGTTGTACGCTCTAAAAATATATGAATGATTGATCGACCCCAATATTGACCTCACCAACAGATTTGACCTCCTCAAGGAGAAAGTAGATAAATATGAGGAAAGCAATGATCAGCTGGCGCACCACACGTCAGATACTGAAGCCAAACACACAACTTGTAGAGAACAGCCTCTCCACATGGAAAAAGTACTGGAAGTTACAAAAAAACAAGAATGAAGATCTTGAAGAGCATTCCTGGCGCAACAACCTCTGCATTCTGGGGATTTTGGAGTCCACTGTCCTGGATAAGATGGAAACCTATGTTGAAACCATGTTATTTGGGATGACCTTTCCTCTGTATTCATAAAAGAGTATGCCCACCGGTTCTTGTGCCTGCACCCCTCTCCTGGAACCACAGGGTGACCAATAGTCACCCAACTATTGTACTTCAGGGACAGAGATACTATACTGGGTCTCGCCAGAGAATGTAGAGTGCTCTAATACCAGGGAAATGCCATCTCCTTGTACCGTGACTTCACTTTGGCAACAAAAATGGCAGGTCAAGAATTCCAGACTGCCAAGCGCATTCTTGAGCAAGCCAGAGCCACTTACTCACTGCTATATCTGGCCAACCTTCGCTTCAGCTACAACGGAAAATGTAATTACTTAATGGAATCCAAGACTGCCCTGAAGTTTGATTGTGGTCTGATGCCATCCATGGCAAGGCTAAAGACCTTTCCTTGAGTGCTAAGTGGTGGCCACATCAGTTACAATAACTGATTAATACCTGCCACCCCAGCCACCAGCCCGTGATGATGGCACAAGTCCTAGAGCAGAGTGCCCCTGGCCCGACTTCAGACCATGCTGTGGGACCTGCCACCATGAGACTGAACATCCAGGGATGCAAAGCCTCCTTCAGCTCTTCACTGGTATGACTGGCAGCCAAACTCTCCTGTATTCCCCCCCTTCCTTCTTTCTCCCAGACAACTAGCTAAGAGATGGGCTGGGAGTATGCCTGGACTTCGTGGTGACCCCCTGGGATGATTACTTTTGAACGTGTTGAGTGCTGACATGCTATACTAGGTGGGGGTGGGAGCAAACCGTTCAACTAGTTGGGAGAGTTGAGGTGGGAGGGTACTGGCTGGGAAGTTCATTTTAAGTTTTCAGCGAATTGTTCTCCCTATCCCAGTAACACTGGTATCTACATTCATAGGCACACCATAATTTCCAATTAGGCTTAAAGGGTACAAAACATACACCTTTCCTGACACCTGATAGCCACAGTCAAATTCCTCACCTAGAATATTTGAGGACTGAATGACCACCAAAAAACATGCCTGGTGTTAAAATACTTTAATGGGCACCAAATCAGCATGTTTTCTGCCCGAGCTGGAGTTGCATGTTTCGGTCTACTGTAGCTTATGGCAAGGGGTGACCATGCTCATTACATTAGTCTCTGTCTATCGTCCGAATGTGGACATTCAGTGTTTCTTTGCTGAGGACTGCCATCTGATAGCCGCTGTGGGCAGGATGCAGTGGTCTGGGGTGGAGACTTTAATATGATACTTAATGAACATGCAGTCCACTCAAGCAACACTCTATGCCCACACCCGAAAACTGTTGCACAACTCCATGCACTCATGACCGACAATTATAGACGTCTGGAGGCTCAAGAAGCACAACAGCACTGAGGGTACATGCATTGCTTCCTTCCACAATACCTGGTCCAGAATTAATCCTGGCTCCTTGATATACCTCCGTAAAAAAACTGTTGTTCAGAGATTTTCATTTTTGATTTGTGTTTTTGTATCATTTGAGAGGTAATTTAGCTTGGGTAGACAATGCTAATCTGGGCCTATTTTTTCTGGATTACATTTTTGAAAAAATTGAGGGTGTTTTGCAGTGATGGTGTAATATTTCAGGAACCCTGAGAACTATATACTTCATTTTGGTGTCAAAACATAGGGTTTGGGAGTCAAGTAGGCTTATGGAGACAGAATGTACCTCCTCAGAGCAACCCTTCCACCCATAATATTGTACTTTAGCTGTCATATTGGTAATTTATTTTAATATTGATTTTGTTTAATGTTTTTCGTTGGTTCAAATTCGTAAACATGAGCGAATAGGGGGTAGCAGAATATTGTTACCTCCTGACAGAGTATTGCTAACTACAAAATATAAGGACTCCTTCAACAGAATGTGTCAAATGCCAAACTAATCCAAAGGAAAAGCCAACATCAACTGTGGCTGGACAGAAGAGAGTTTGAGATGCTGCAAAAAATACGGCAAGACAAAGTTCACAAAGATTGAAAGTGATGGGAGAAGATGATCAAATATTTTATCATTTTAACAAGTGCTACAAGTCGTATACAATGGAAGAAAGCCCAGAAAATACTATCAAAAAATAGCAGACACCAGTGAATCACAAATGGAATCCGAGTCTTCTGAGAAAGCGACGACAACCAAACCCAATACCCATTCACTTAGTCGATGGCTACCCCTCATCCACCTCCAACAACTGATTAGAAAGCAGAGGATCTTCAATGTGTTATTTGTGGTTTAGCCAGAACAAGGGCTGAAGGGGTTGATGGAAGAACAAAGTACAGAGTATGTGAGTGTCAAAGGGCGACATATTTTTATCTGCAGCTAGTTTCTTCCAAGATGAAGTTTTCAGCCGAGTAGCTGATCTAAACAGTGAGGTGAATGTATTTGCAGTGAATCTGTATGCCCACCCGATAATGAAATTAAGATTTTTATGGTGAGAATGCAGAATTAAAGTAATTCGTTTTTTGTCAGTCTAACAAAAAGAATGAACCATTTGGGGGTGTTCTCAGCTGATTTGACTCCTTAAACCAAAATAACCTCACTGGATGCAGTAAAATCAGCAGGAACCATTTAAAGAAATGTCTTGACAGGTTTAGATTCTGGACTTGACGACAAGTTCTGTGATGCCCCAGAGCTCCCCAAATCATGGGAGTCAACAAGAGTGCCTGATGTTGTCTTAACATTTTTTACATCATCGTTTAATATCAGGAAAGCAAAACTGTTACAAACTAAAGTTCTTGAGTTCGGAACAGAAGACAACAACATTGATGATGGCTCGAAGATATAAGTGAAGAAGTGTAAGGCAAACCCATGAACCAACAGGCTTATGCTGTGCTAATGTAGTGCCTTTTCAAAATCATGGTTTATGAGTTACATCACGACAAAAAGAAAACTCTGCTACACATGACTATCCACGCAATCTATGACAAGTGAAAAAGTAGAGAGTTAGTCACTTCAATGAATAGGACTAGTGTATCAACAAGTTGTAATGACAGTACGAAGCAGAAACTTGTTAGCAGCTCATGCTGTATAATCTTGTAAATCTGACAGGACACCACTTTCAAGTCTAGTTACCAGGAAAGGAATTACATTTGCTGCGCTTGATAATTTAGATTTTGAAGTCATTTTTTGGCTGTAACATCCAGCACACGTGATACTGTCATGGTGCTTTTTCAAGACTGTACCAATGAAGAAGCTGCTGGAAAACAAGCTGTTGCAGCTGTAGGCATAAACAAAGCTGCAAACTTATAACCCAAGTGCCTTGCCAATGTGTGCAAAATCACTACAAGCCATCAACACGTCCCAGTGTGCTAGAAAGTTAAAAAATGGCTGAGGAGATGGATCTTCTTATATCTGATGCACCTGTCCGCAAAGCTGATTTAATTTAATTTATCATATTGCTTATTCGGTTTGGACTGAAGGATGAAGAAAAGCCAGTTCCTCCGGGGGCTAGAATTCATGCTCTGATCTCCCAGAACACCATCCCACTGAAGAAGGTTGGGTTTTTATCAGTAATACCATCTCTAGTCACAAACTATGCAACAGTATACACAGCACAAAAAAATTGCAAAATGTGCATGTCTAGCTTGACCACCAGCCTAGTCTGCCAATTTTCTGTGATTAAGGTGTTTTCCGTACTGTAGCTGACATTTTTATGCGCAATCCAACAGAATTTGATATTTATCCAATGATGGGTGTTTTTGCATGTGACAAAATTTGTATTGCAGTGTGCAAGAAGTTATCTCAGTGGATGTGGCATAGACGATGCAATTACTGAGGCTGAAATCTTTGGGAGACAAACTGTCCAGACAGTATTGAGCGGAACTCATTATGTTTGTTGGTAAGGTATGCTCATCATATCTGAGGCTATAGAAACGTTGCGTTGGAATTCTCTCTGGAACAAGAATGACAAATTGAGTTTTGCATATCTTCTCAGAAGTGACAAGGTACAGGGTGCACTTCATTTTAAAAGACATAAAGCAAAGCCAGATAATGTTCAGTACACTCAGTTCAAAATCAAAAAGCCAAGTTTGTAGAGTTTGTCAAAGAATGTGATGAAAAATCATAACTTTGCAAGTACTGGGGAGATATTTTACACATGATAGCTCTAGTGAAAAACTTGGTACATTCTGATCGAGGTGATGATTGGGAGCTGCACGTGAATACTGTTGAGTCACTGATTACTGTGTTTCGCATATTCGATTGCACAAACTACCTAAGATATGGGTCCTGGTATTTGGAAAGAGGGAAGAAGCTAGAGGTGAAAAAACCATACCCCTACAGAAAATTCACCCAAAGACATTGTGTGGTGAAAGGCAGAGAGGAAATTCTGTGGCTCCAGATATGAAACTAGAACAGATGATCCAGAGATCACAGAAAAGCTCCAACGGAATTGCTGGACAGGCACAGAAAATGTAATATGTTGCTCAAGGCAGCTAGTTTACCATGAAGTCCATTCTATTTGCAATGTTTTCAGAGAGATGACAAATTCAAAATTAATGGACCATCGTGAAACTGTTCCTCACCACACACTTGCGGGAAAGAAAGGGGAACATTTTAATAAACATGTTGATAGCCATCTTCATTCATGCAGCAGCAAGGACACCCTTTTGAAATGAATGAGTCTGTGCAACTACACAACTTTGTGACATCAATATGTGGATAACAATATAAAGACGCGCCTACTAGATGTTCTGAAACTTGGATCGAAACTATACGCAGAACTGAAGCAGGAAAGATTTGTATTGAACGAGAAAATTATGTATGACAGTCACTAAAACTAAACTTTCACACTTTAATTGCCATTCGTCAACCAGCCACTACAAAACAGGTTACAAGAAACAACAAATTTTGCAAGCACCTAGAGAGATGGATGTAGCAAACGAAAGGGGTGAATTTATCATGGATATTCTGTTCCACAATCTTCTTCCAACAAAGACATTATTTGATGGAGATGATGTAACCAAACCAGTGAACCACAAACTAAAAAAGAGCTCGGAAAAAACTTTCACCCGAAGAATTTCTATTTGAAAAGGTATCCTTATTGAAAACTGCTGTTGTGGACTATAGGTCACAATTGCAAATGGTCAAGATTGAATCCATGCAAAGGTTCAGAGAGGTCGTTCATACTGTTCTACAGATATCAAAGTCAGTGTGCACCTTGCAAGAACTGCACATTGTCTTTGACAGATATTCTGAACTACCTGTCAAAGAATGTGAGAGAATCAGATGAATGTCTAGAAGTGAAGCAACTGACCTTGCCTGCATCAAAAATTCGACAACTGTACCTGTGCAACTTGATAAATTCTGGTCATCAGCATCGAACAAGGTGAACTTGGAGATGTTAACTCACCAAAACATTGCTGATGCTCCAGTAAACACTGAGGCTCTCATTATAACATTGGCGGTAAATCCCACTTACTGCCATGCTGACTGCCGCCAACATACCGCTGCGGATATCCGTTCACCATATTGTGACACACACACACCAATCCGTCACTATTCAGCCACAGACACAAGTCAGCCACACCAAAGGTCAGTGATAAACTGGCGGTATCAAAACTCACACCGTTACGCCAACAGAACAACGCCCACCACATTATGACCCACGAATCACCACAGCACACATTCAATGGTGGTAAACCACTAGCTGTACATAGCGTTGCGCTCAAAGTACACACACACATACAAAAACAACACTACATTGGCCAATTTAAATAACACACCTGACACCCATACACACACCACACCCACACCACTATAAAACACAAACACACTACCCTCAACCCCTTACGAATACAAACCATTGGCATGAGACAGATACCACGACTACAGACAAAACCAGAGCCACACACCACCTACACCTATACACCACCCACGCACTCCACATCACACACCCCAACACATGACCCTACACACCCTCACCTACACAACTCACACAACACCCATGGCACCACAAAGACACCCCCGATTCTCATAGGAGGAGCTAAGGGTCATGGTGGAGGAAATCATCAGGGTTGAGCCACAGCTATTTGGAGCTATGAAGATGGGGCTATGGCGGAGGATTGTGGACAGCATCAACGCCGTGGGACAGCACTCCAGAACAAGGGACGACATCAGGAAGAGGTGGAACAACCTACAGGGAAAGGTGCGTTCCGTAGCAGCAAGACACCAACTCGCTGTACAGAGGACTGACGGTGGACCCCCCACCTAATCCCCCACAACTAACATCATGGGAGGAGCAAGTCTTGGCAATCATGCGCCCTGAGGGCCTGGCCGGAGTAGCAGGAGGACTGGACTCTGGTAAGTCAACTCTATACTACTATCACCCCCCTACCTGCATGCCATCACATACCCCCACCCTCACCCTCACTCCCATCACTCCACCACCACCCACACCCCCCACCATCACACCTCACTCATCCCTGTGCCAAGCCCTGCATGCCATACCAATGCATGAACACCACTCACACACTTGCATGGACACCTATCACTAAAGCATGCACACTAGAGAGAACTAATCATCCCACCATACACCAAAGTACACAAGTGAAAGCTTCCAGGGCAAATACAAAGAAGGAAACCCACTGATGCACAATATGTCACACACAGAAACAATAACACAGCACTTACATCCCCACAGGTATCCCATCCAATGTCAGAAGAGGTGTCAGCACTATCTAGTCCCCCAACTGAAGAGGTCCACAGTGATGACAGCAACTCTGGTCGCCTGGAAATGGATGACCAACCTGGCCCATCAGGGACCTCTGGACAGTCGGTTACCCAGGCACAGTCACACACCACCACAGAGCCTCCCCCATCTGGAACACCACCACAGCACCCACCCAGCATACCCATACCTCTGTCTCCAGGACACGTCAATCAGTAATGTGTCCATCACTACAGGGACCCCAGGGCACACCTCATACCCAAGAAAATCAGAGACCTGGGGTCAGTGGCAGTGGGCACACGGTTCAGGGGACAGAGGCACAGGACCACAGGGAAACTGGGAGGACTGCTGTGCGTCAAGGGGAGGACAGGCCCAGGGAACCGACTCTCCAGGAGGCACTTGCAGAGATCCCGGGAGCCTACCAACATTCCCAGGATACGCTGGGCCAGACCCTGGACAACGTGCAGGAGAACTGGCGGCTGCAGGAGGACTTGCAGGCCATCAACACCACCCTGGTCTCCATTGCAGGGGTGCTGGCAGACATGGCCAACATTATGAGGGACGCCGAGGCTCCGAGCGCGTATGAGCTGATAACCAACGGACGGGTTATTATTGACTCCCTTGTCGGTGCCCGATTAATAGAATTTTTGTTAGAAATAACAGGCAGGATTTCGTGCTATTTTTACACTCGTGAGAGTTACAGAATCTTCTTTTACAGCTCCAACGGACAGAAGATTTTCGTGACCGCATCAAATTATAGGCAAAAGTTGTCCCATTGTAGTCTTGATGAGGTCCAGAATGGAAGGGGTCGAAACGCGTCGACACCTTGTGGATTGCGGCAGGGTTGGGTAGAAAGCACAATTGATTTTCCAGAAGGATATTGGACAGTGCAAGAAACCCTAAGAAATAATTGATCTGGGTTCAGCATTTGTTGTCAAAACTAACCACAACCACCGCATTTAAGTGGATTACGTCTTTAAGTACTTTACGTACCACTACCTCCTATGGAGGAGATTGAATTGGGGCAATTTCCAGATGTTTAATTTTTAGTTATTATTTTGTGATATGTTTACATTAATTTATATGTAAATAATTTATATTGTGATGAAAATGTTAGTCCTGGTGTAATTGTTCAGTTTAATTGTGACAGTTTGTTTCGTTTATGATTCTCTTTGTTCTATGTAATTATAGATGAATACATTTTGACAAAGAAATGATGTCCCCAAGAGAGTATTTGGCACTCTTCTTGTTAGAAAATTTAGTAATCTATCCCAGCCTTTTGACCAATTGTTTATGCATACAACATTATGAGGGAGGCAGTCTCACAACAGCGGGCCCCTGCTACTAGCCAGACATCCAAACTGCCTTCCACCTCCGCTGCTGCTGGTGGACAGGAGGCCCGCCACAGGACCAACAGGCCACCAGCACCCCTCCCCCTGCAGAAGGTGAACCACTCCGCAAACGTTCCCTGCGATCCAGGCAGAAGCCAGAGACTATTGCCAAGACCACTGTCAGGAAACAAGACTCTCCTGATTGTCACCCTTGTGTCCCACTCGGTCACCCTGTCCACCTTGAACTGCCATTGCTCTCCTTTCTATGTCCCCTTGGACAATGCACCTGTGCACCAAATGGACTGGAACAATACCCTGGACTTCCCTCCATCATCACCCCATCCCAATGCATTTGCCCCTCTTCTTAGCACTTCAATAAACACCCTTTGAAAAAATACAAAGATGGAGTATGTCAAACTTATTTAAGTATGTATTCGTTTAATCAAGTTCAAACATTGCAAATCAACTGCACAGTAATGTTCACATAGGAAAGACCTGTAGTTGGCTGCAGTGATCACACCAGGAGCGATAGTGGGGCACCAACATCTGCAAAATGAGTTGCCAAAGGATACAGTGAGTGGGCATAGAAGTGGGAAATAACAGCATGCCAGTGCCAAAGATAATCTAAATAATGACAATGAAATGTGAAGTAACACTATCTTACCTATGTGTCATTGGAAGTATTGTCGTATCACTGCTGTTCTGTTGTCCACCTCCTCATCCTCTGCCTCCTCATCATCATCACTGTCCACAGGGTCCACTGCTGCCACACGGCCATCTCCAGCCTCTTCCTCCTGCAGAAAAGGCACATGGCGTCTCAAGGCAAGGTTGTGCAACATGCAGCATGCCACAATTATCTGGCAAACCTTCTTAGGTGAGTAGCACAGGGATGCCCCAGTTAGATGGAGGCACCTGAACCTGGCCTTCAGGAGGCCAAAGGTCAGTTCGATTATCCTTCTTGTTCGCCCATGTGTCTCATTGTAACGTTCTTCTGCCCTTGTCCTGGCAATCCTCACAGGGGTCAGTAGCCATGATAGGTTGGGGTAACCTGAGTCACCTGCAAATATCGAGGGACAACATTTAGGCACACACTATCCTATATGGCCCACACCATACCCATACACCAACATCTACTGGGTGGGAACCAGGGCTCACCTATTAGGCACACCCGGTGCCTCTGTAGTTTGGCCATCACATTTGGGATGCTGCTATTCCTCAGGATAAAGGACTCATGCACCGACCCAGGATACTTAGCACTGACATTGAAGATGTACTGGTCCGCCAAGCACACCATCTGAATATTCATGGAGTGGAAACTCTTTTGATTTCTGAACACCTGTTCATATTCCCCGGGGAGGAGGGAGAGGGGGGGTTTGGGGGGGGGTTCAAGGTTTAGGGGGACAAATGCAATATGAGTTCCACCAATCGCCCCAATTATGTTGGGGATATGTTCCATTGCATAGAAGTCAGCCTTCACTGTGGACAAATCTTCCACCTGGGGGAAAACAATGTAGATGCACATGTGTTTAATCAGGGCAGACAACACTCTTGTCAGCACATATGAGAACACCGGCTGCTACATTCCTGCTGCCAAGCCCACTTGCACTTGGAAAGAACCAGTTGCCAAGAAATGGTGCATGGATAGGACTTGCACAAGAGGGGGGATCCCAGTGGGGTGAAGGATAGCAGATATCAGGCTCCAGTTGGGCACACAGCTCGGTGATTGTAGCCCTGTCAAGTCTATAGGTGAGGATAATGTGCCTGTCCTCCATTGTTGTCAAGTCCACCAGGGGTCTGTACACGGGGGTATGTCTCCATCCCCTATTCATCCGCAGCGGTTGCAGTCTAAGGGACAAAAGAGTGAGGAGCTGGTCACAAACTGAACATCGGAGCCACAATAGTACAATGCATGATGTTAATTTGTAATGGTTGAGTGGTATTTTTCTTGTATGTGCATATTTTAACTGACAGTTATTATCCAGGGCCTGCCTCCCCACTGAAATGGCGTCCGCCTGTCCTGTGTGGAGGGACAGGTGGAAGTGAGGCAATTCCGCTGACGTTGTGCGCCGTTGAGGTAGACGGTCGGGAACCACAGTGCAACTCCTCATTGGTTAACACTGGGTCCTATGGGGTACAGTGGCCAATGGTGATGTATGCTGGCGGTGACGGTATGCACTGCTGTGGATGTGACCGCCATTTTCTAACTGATCACTCACTTGCTACCTGACCTTCAGCAGGAGAGGACCTACACTGCATGTGCTGCTGTGACCTATGTCTGAAACCTACCATGACTCGTGTGACTGGGGAAAGGGCCCCTGCCTTCACTTCTGCGGAGTTGGAGCGACTGGTGGATGGGGTCCTACCCCAGTACAGACTGCTGTATGGGCCTCCAGACCAACAGGTGAGTACACTGTGAGCACGATGCATGTGGCCTGAATGCATGGAGTGGTGTGTGTGAAGGCCTCATGTAGGGGGTGGGTGGATGTCCACTGGGCGGCGTACAGTTTGAGTGCTGGGCCATGTGTGTGGAAATGGTGATGTGAAGGGGTATGGTGGGCCAGAAGTGTAACAGGCAGGACAGTCTGACTGATACCATTTCCTGGGTGTATTTCTCTGCAGGTCAGCACCCATCAAAAGAAGGGTATATGGCGTGCCACTGCCGAGGACGTGCGGACCCTGGTGGTCTACGGCAGTCGGAGCACCCACTGTCAGAAACGGTGAAAGGACCTGAGACGCTGGGCAACGAAAACGGCTGGGGATGGCTTCCCAACGAGGAAGAGGTGCCTGTCGAACCCTGACCCCCCTGATGGCCCGCATACTGGCGGTGGCCTATCTGGAGCTGGATGGGCACTTGAGGGCATCACAGCAGCCACAAGGGGGTGAATACAGTGCCCATCATTACAACTTACCTATGGTGGGGGGTACCCGGGTGGGGGATGCGTGTCAGTGGGTGCCCCTAGGCCAGGCCTGACATTGCAGAGTAGGTCCCATGATAATCCTGCTACCTAGTTCGTAGGCATCCACAACTGGTCAGGGCTGTGTGGGTCCCAGGTGTGCTGCATTTGGCAGTATGTGCCCATCCCCATGCCTTGGTGGCAACCATTATAACTGGTAGTGCAATGCATAGTGCATAGGGCTGTTCCCTGTGTGTTAGTGTGGTGTGTGCGCCAACAGTGGTGTTGGTGCAGCCATTGACCCAGTGTATCCTTTGTCTCTTCCCCCCCTTTTTGTTTTGTCACTTTGTCCTTATGTGTATTAGCATCATCTGACGGAGGAGCAGAGGCACCAGTGACAGAGGGAGATGCATCCCACAGGACCCAGGAGGCAGAGTCCACCAACTGTGAGGGCACCAGTGGGACGGAGGGCAAGAGGAGCAACATGGTGGAGACAGTTCGGACACAGATACCTCCTCTGATGGAAGCTCCCTGGTGGTGGCAGACACCTCTGTGCCCACCCCAGCTACAGCCGCAACCCCGTACCAGCACCGCCCTCCCAGCAGCCCCTCAGCGAGTTGCCCATGCCCGCTCACCCAGGAGGGTGGGCATCTCCTTTGCCCCAGGCCCTTCAGGCCCTGCTCCAGTTAGCCTTGCTACCCTGAGTAAGGAGGCTTTTGACCTCCTGAGATCCATCTCTGTAGGGCAGTCAACCATTGTGAATGCCATCCAGGGGCTGGCAGCCCAGATGCAACAGACTAATGCATTCCTGGAGGGCATTCACACTGGCTTGGGGGCCCAACAGAGATCAATCCAGGCTCTGGCCTCCTCTCTGATGGCAGACATTGTCCCTGTTTCCACCCTCCCCTCTCCAACTTTCCCTTCCCAATCCCTTCAACCCCAACCTATCCCAAGCAGACAGGCAGACGAGCATGCACACAAGATAACACACAAAAGTGGCACAGGCAAACACAAGCACCACATATCAACTCACAGGCACTCACTCAAACACCATCCAGATGCAGACATACGAACATCCACAATTTCCACTGTCTCCCCTCCTCCACCTCCATCCCAGTTGCGTCTACACTCACACCTGCATGCACTACATCCACATCCACTACCAGCATCACCACCACACCTAGCAGAACATACACCTCACTGGCAGACACCTCCACAACAGCCATGCACACGTCCCCTGTGTCCTCTCCCATTGTGTGTCACCCCCCCCCAAGTTACACAAACGCAAGCACTCAGACACCCAACAGCCATTCACCTCACAACAGCTTCCTGCACCCAAACACAGCAGACACCTCATACAACCACTCCCAAACCTTCTCCCTCTTGCCGCCCCAATGTCCCTAAGAAGTTATTCCTCTCCACCATTGACCTCTTCCCTACCCCTCACCTCTTCCCCCATCCTTCACGTCTGGCCAGGGTGGCAAAAACCCAGGGAAGCACCTCAGCCACCAAGTTCATGGGCCCAGTAGTCTCCACACCCACTCGTAGTGGGAAAGGATCCAGGGCACCAGCCACCCTCAAGGAAAGGGTGCCTGCTCCAGCTGCGGGCCGGAAGACCAAGGCGCCTGCCCCAGCTGCTGCTAGGATGGGCAAGGAGCCAGCCCCAGCTGTTGTCAGAAAGGGCAAGAAGCCAGCCCTAGCTGCTGTCAGGAAGGGCGAGGAGCCTGCCCCAGCTGCTGCCAGGAAGGGCAAGGAGCCAGCATAAGCAGGCAAGAAGGACAAGGGGCCTGGTGCGAGAACTCAGACGGAGCCCCCACCACCAACCATGGTTGTGCAGCCATCCGAGGCTGCAGGGGATGGGCAGGAGCTTCCTCCCACCAGCAGCAGCAGCACCACCACCACCAGTGGGCAGCCATCCAAGGCTGCAGGGGATGGGCTGGAGCCTCCCTCCACCAGTGGCTGCAGCAGCACCACCACTGAGCAACCGTCACCACCGCTGGGCGGTATGTAGTCCTGCCTCCATAGGCTGCTGTGCGGCCTGCCCCCTGCGAATCCTGTGGTATGACACCCACCTGAGAGACTGTGACCTTGCACTCCCCAGGATCAAGAGCACAGGGCACGATGCCCCCTCCAGAACCAGTGGGTAAGACACCTACCAACCCCAGCCTCCCCAGGATTAAAAGCACAGGGCATGATGCCCCCTCCAGAACCAATGAGTAAGACACCCACCAACCCCAGCCTACCCAGGATTAAAAGCACAGGGCATGATGCCCCCTCCAGAACCAATGAGTAAGACACCCACCAACTCCAGCCTCCCCAGGATCAAGAGCACAGAGCACAATGCCCCCTCCAGAACCAGTGGGGAAGACACCCACCTGAGAGTCTGTGGCCTTGCACTCGCCAGGACAAAGCACGGGGCATGTTGCCCCCTCCAGAACCAGTGGTCTTGTTCCATCTGCCAGTTGAGGTGCCCCCCGTTCCCTGTCCCCCTGTGGTGCCTGCCTATTTTCCAACTGATGCCCCTGCAGTGTTCTCTCCGTGTTGGTGCAGGTGAAAAGTGGGGCCTTGGGCTTTGGCCTGTGGCCCATGCACAATGAGGACTGGGCAGTGTCCCTTGAACTGTACATATGTATATAGCATTACATAGCATTTTTGTATTTCTACTGTGTTATTATTACACTCACTTTTGCACATTCCTGTTGTCCTTGCATTATTCCTCAGGGGTACGGGGTGAATGTTTTATTACTGCAGCTGATTGTGTGCATGGTGTTGGTGGTGTGTGTGTTGCATATGTGTGTCACTCATCTCCCCCCCCCCACTCTCCTGTGTGGTAGGTGGCTGTACTCACCGTGGTCGTCTTCGCCGTCGTTGGTGTTCATGGTGGAGCAGGACGTAGAAAATCATTGGAAACATTTTCAGTTCGGGCTCCATGGCAGCGTGGTTCTTTCCTGTGTCTCCATAGGCGAGTCCTTTTCCCTTCTATGCAGTGTTTCCGCCAGGCTTTTGATGTCGTTGGTGCCACCCCGGAAAAAGTGGCAGTTTCCGGTCTCATAATACGGTGGGCGATACATTGACTTCCGCCTGGCTGTTGCCGGCTACCGCTGTGATGGCTGTTGTTTACGCCCTGGAGGTTGGTGTGGTAAAGTGGCTGTCTATCTGAGTTCTCACCGCCATGTTCATAATTTGGCGATAGTTACTGCCAGCCTGTTGGCGGTATTACCGCCACTTTATCACCGACAGCCAGGGTTGTAATGAGGGCCTGAATTTTCAATTATTGCAAGTGGAATGATTGTCAATGAGGAGTTGGTGGCTGCAGAGATATATGCCGGAGGTATGGGCCATATATTTTCAAGAACTGAACAGCCAATTGGAGGAAGCTGATCTTCGTGTTGTGTCACATGGTGAGTGGGCTGTTCAAAATGGTTCCAAATCAAGTCATTGTACTGTCAAATGACACAGACGTTATTATTGTGCTACATAGATTTGTTGCAATGTTCAGAAGTCAAGGATTGTCAGAGTTATGGACACGTTATGGAACAGACAAGAAAAGTCCCAGTGATATCCAATGTTCTTATCAAAGCACATATTCCTATGAGTGATGACACTGTGAGCAAAATTGGAACAAAGCTTGGAGCTTTATCTGCTGCACCTGTGAAGTTTCTAAAAGGATTAGCTGAAACAGAAGAATGTGACTTCGAAGATGTAGAAAAATACCCTGTGCGTGTGTAGAAAACAAGTTATGACTTTCACACATTTGATGATCTTCGGTACAGTGCATTCAAGAGATCAGTCCCGCAGAGTAGCCTTCCACCGATGTCATATTCTGTGCGTGGACACATTAAAAGAGCGTTCTACTTGATCAGAAGATGTGTAAATGTTTTGGATCATGCATATGTAGAGAAAGATCTGTGTGAATTTGTTTGGGACGATATTGACAGGGTGCTAAAACCTACTAAATTTCTAAAGCCTCTACCCACAGAACTTACACAAACATGTACTTCAAAAAGATGTCCTTTTCGATATGCTCTTCTCAAATTTTCAACATTCTGCAAATGTACCACGAGAGATTGCCGAAACAAATAAAGTGAACTATGAAAATCTGTCTAAAACAGGAGTCATGAACATAATTTGTTTCATATTCAGATCATAAACATTGTTTGATGTATACATGAAAGAATTAAAAAACCTTTCTATATATGTCTCTTCTTCCTCTATTAAAGTTGCCATTTTATAAAATAGCTGAAGGGTTGCTCTAAGGAGTTATTTTCTGTCTCTGTAAGACTACTTGACCCCCATAATCTATGTTCTGACACCAAAATGAAGCATATAGGTCTTATGATTCCTGAAATATTGCATCACCGCAATATATCTGCCATTTTAAAAAAATGTTGTCCAGAAATTTTTTGCCCAGATCAGCAATGCCTACCCAAGCTAAATTAATTCTCCAATGATCCACAAACACAAACCAAAATGAAAATCTCTGTAATAACTTTTTTTTTTTTTTACAAAGGTATATCCGGGGGCCAGGATTAAATAGACTACTGGCTGGTTTCCAGAGACATAGTCACTTGGACTACCAACACTGCTCACCTTGTCCATCATCAAACCACACTGTGGTCCAGCTCAGGGTATCCCTACAGGACCCGGGTGTGAGGGCCTTCTTGTGGAGATTCCCCCTAACATAATCAAAAATCAAGGATTCACTGCTGAGATCCGATCTGTCATACTCTGAATACTTTGAACTTAATGGACCCTCGGCTGACTCACCCTCCACATTATGGGAGGTGTTTAAGTTGGTGGTTTGAGGGGCATGTATCGCTAAACAGGCTGGAGTACATAGGGCACTGTACAGCCAGCACACTGTATTAGAAACCGATATTTGCACACTTGAATTTGAATATTTTGATGCTGAGAACATGACAACACTAGCCTCCCTCAAGAGCAACCTAGTGGAATAGCAGGTGGCGGCACTCAGGGAAAAACACTACCTTAGCAGGGAGGCAACTGGCCAATGCTAAGAAGAGGGAGAAAGGGCAGGTAAAACACTTGTCACACTCCTCCAAAAACTGTCGACAAATTAACACATTACAGAACTCATTAATGATCAGCAGGCCTGGGTTTCTCAGAGATTGCACAATTCTAGGCAGGGGTATTCCAAACTATCGCACTTATCAATAACAATGCTCCTCAATGCTTACCTATGATAGCTTTGTTGGAGAATGTGAAAGACAACCGAGCAGGGAGCAAAAGGTAGATTATTAGTCTGTTATTATTGGCCAAGCACAGGGTTGCTCCCTATTGGGGCAGGCACACTGTCCCCCTGCTTAAATATTGGATAAGGAATGCAGATTGTCAGGAACAACTCAATGCCTTTTGGGAGCTGCTGCCTGTGCAATTAAGGCCAAAGAACATCTGGGCCCAATTGGTTACATATTTGGCAAATTGAGCACAACCTTAGGCCAGAAGGTGAATAGCCCCAAGGACACTAATTCAGGCCCTGCTCAAGGTTGGCCCTATAGCACTATGTCCCGCCTTATGTCCTGTTAAGTAGCCTCAAGGTAACTGTGCCTGGACTGTGGTAGAGATATCCACCAGATAATATGCATGCAACTAGGAACAATGGAATGCTACCAGTAATTACTATTATATGCTATGTGTGACTCTGACCCTTCCCTTGGTGTATTTCACCATGTGCTGTATTACCTTTAATGAAAATAAAAATAAAAATAAAGGATGCAGACTTAGTTTGAAGGCTAAAGGCCATGGCCCACTGATGCTATTGTTCTATGACTACATAAAGAACTGTCCTATCATATAGTGTTTCAAAGTTTTGCTTTAGAAAGTGAAAAGCCACTATCATATATGTCAAAGAAATATATGCCTTGCATCAATGTTACTTTGCACATCAAAGCTTGCCCTGCAGGTTCTCATCCTACACAGCAAAAGGTTAACTCGGTTCATATTTTTGGAATGGCCAGGGGAAAACACCGACTGTTGAGATCACGGAGGTCCATGTAGTTAATTTGTTTCATAAGACATTCTCTTCTATGTTAAGGCTTCTACATTGGGCCTGTGAGGTCACTGCTGTTGGCTTCTATCATTATAGTGTTAAGTCCTGGAAGTGTTTCTTTCATGCTGAGAGCTCTGGATGGGTTCCTGTCCTGGAGTTTCCTATCACAATCTAGCATTCTGAGAGATGTATTTCAGACTTGTGTCAATTCATAATAACTGGAGGCATGATCAGGAAGTGGATGTCCAGGGGCTGTGGTGCTACCCGGCTGACATGGAATTGTCTGGTATCCTTATGTTTTCTTGGGCCCGTCTTTAAAACGTCTCAAGTGCTTTCTCAGTTGCACTGTGTGCCCTGAGATGCATATGTATTATTGGACTTTCGACTTACTCGTTTTACTATTGCTCACACCACACCTTTCTTTCGAAGTTTTATTTTAATTTGTTTATTTTTACTTACTGGTGTTCTTTTTAAGCTAGGAACAGGTTAGGAAAAGAAAATGTTGATGTTTCTTTGCTTGTGCCACAAGGTGACAATGATGTGGAGTATGGTATACCTGTCAGCTTCAGGGCAGTCTTTTTGCAAACATTGTGCCTTCACCTCTCCTTTTTTACTGAACTTTTGTTGGACTTAGGATTCTGTGCAATTTACACCTGCCAACCAGTGCAAAAGTGCTTGTGCTCACGCTCTAAAATATGTAAATATTTGTCTTGCACCTGACTGGCATATTTGATTTACTTAGTCACTAGTAAAGTGGTATACCATATACCCCAGGCTGGTAAACTAAATGTGACTAGTGGGCCTGCAGGACTTTTGGTGCCACCCATCTAAGTAGCCTCAAAAACATGTCCGAGATGTGCCATTGCAGGCTGTTGGCAGTTTTAAACTGCCAATTCGGCTTGGCAAAATAATACCCTAGCCAATCCTTAAAACTCCCTTTTTAATACTTATAAGCACCCTAAAGGTAGACCTTAGAAAGCCCCTAAGGCAGGGTGCATTGTAATTAAAAAGGCGGACATGTATGTTTAAGTTTTACATATCCATATCGTGAAAACTCACTGATTTGATTTTTTACTAGTGGGAGCCCTACCTCTCCCATAGGATAACATTGGGTTACCTATATACTTTTAATAAATGATACCTTTTGATTGAGAGCAGGTAGGAAAGTCATACTCGTCGTCTGGGAAATTGTAATTTAAAATGTTTGTTAATGATAAAGTCAGGTTTTAAGTCACAATTCTGAAAATGCTACTTTTAGAAGTTGACACTTTCTTGCCCTAACAGTTAGATGCCTGCAGCCTTTTCCCGGGTCACATGACTGGGTGCAGTTGTCCTTTGTGTATTCCTCTCAGACAACCACACAATAGAGGGACTAGGTGAGCCTCGATGAGCCATCTCAGGCAGGTTGGGGGGTGGCCGAGATATGCACTGTCCCACGTACACTTCAAAAGTCTGTGCCCTGCTCTCACATAAAGAACGTCACACTAGCCTATTGTGCCTGCAGACAGACTGAGACCAGGGCAGAGAAGCAGGAAATTCCAGACACTTCTGTGAGGAGAGGCTTCCAGAAGTTTCCCTCACTTCAAAGGGGGCGCAAGGTATAAGCATAGGACTCTCAGACCCACTCTTCAGTGCACTACTGGACCGGTGGATATTGCAGAAGAAGGATGCTCTGATGCCCTGCTGCTTTGAAGCCTGCCCTGCTTGCTGAGAAGGAAGACTGGTGCTGCACCCTTCATCCCAGAGGCCACCTC